>NC_134484.1:101563458-101825958 GCF_040206685.1 Ascaphus truei
GGATCACCGAAAGCCTGTCCTGTTACCCCACAACATCGCGGACACTCGGCTCGCCAGCGTCCTCACAGGTATGACCGCACCACAGACATCAGTAGCAGCAACATGTTTCCAGAGAGGGGGGGGGGGGGGAAACAGGGCTACATGTGATTATATATCAGTTTATTCCCCAGCACCCCCAGTCAATCGATTATCTGTTTCACAATTTTGTATTGGGTCTGTTTTTTGATACCGTTTATTTTTTGTAGTGTGAGCGACACCGCTCTGTGCGTATTAGAGATATATATAAAATAAAAAATGAATAGACGATACCGTTCTGTGGCTAACAAAATGCTTTTATTTGTGCGAGCTTTCGAGATACACTGATCTCTTCTTCCGGCGATGTTACAATGAATGAAGCCAAAAAAGGGTTTTAACTTTAAAACAGTGCATCCTGGAATGTGATTTGTGATTGAAGTCTATCCCTCCCCCCTGTGCAGTATGCTGTTTTATGACTTGAGGTGTAAAATGTCCATAAATGTAAGTGATGTAAGAGTATCTGTGTGTGTGTGTATATGTAAATAAAAATGGTTAAGAGCCCACAGTGTACACAGCGCTTTACAAAAGGTGTGTGGAGTGGGAGTGTATATCAATGGTGTGGGTAGGTGTGGAAATGTAAGAGGCTGTGGCATAACTAAAAGTTTGTGTGGATACTAAGTGGTCCCTATTGTATATAGGGCTGGAATTACATAGAGTATTAGTATGTGTAAGAGACAGCTGTGTGTGCATATATATATATAGCACAGTATGTATAGACCTGGCTTATGGCACTCATGGGAAGAGAGTTGTCTCATGTCAGTAGTGACTCATAAAACTTCGGTCTCGGTTTAGGCCATCGCTAAGTGTCCCAAATAGTTGCATACATTTGTATTCATGCAACCGTCTCTCTTTCGGTGTTCTAAGATTACCTTTGAGTATGGCCACCTTCAGATCGTTCATCTTGTGGCCAGAGTCAGAGAAATGTTCGCCGACAGGACTGTCTCTTGTTCCATGTGTGGTGCTGTGGCGATGCAGATTCATTCTCTTGTTTAGCCCCTGTCCCGTCTCACCTATGTAGTAGCAGCCCCCTGGGCATTTCATGCACATGATGAGGTACATGACATTGCTGGAGGAACAGATGAACCTTCCTCTGATTTTGTCTTCCAGATTTCTGTGTGGTATTTGTATTGTGCCTGCTGTGTGGAGCATTGTGCAGGTTTTGCATCTTGTGTCCTGGCATGGTCTTGTCCTGCATTCAGTTGTACTATTGAATTCTTTACTCCTCACCATCATTTTCTTGAGATTTTGGGGTTGTCTGTATGATAATGATAATAAGTGTGTTTCAGGGAAGACCTGTTGCAGTCTTGTATCTTCTTGGAGAATGGGTTGTAGTTCCCTGGTGATCTTGCGTAGGGCTCCTAGGTGTTGGTTATATGTGACTATCAAAGGTACCCTGTCGGTTGTCTCTCTTTGTCTATATTCAAGGAGATCGCTTCTTGGTATTCTGGTGGCTTTGTGGATTTGCTGGTCTACAATTCTGTGGTTATATCCATGGTTACAGAAAAAAGAGGGATTAGGGAGTGATCAACTAAACCATACTAATTGAAATGATAATTAAGTGAATAACAAATCGATAATTGTAAAGTGGGTGCAAACTGTGAACTGAAAAGTGAATCAGTAGAAATAAAGAGTACAAAGTGATTGTACCCCGAAGAAAAATTCACTTAAGTGCACACCACTAATTAAGATATAACCTTTATTTTATTTCTTAAAACATATATTACCGAGTGTGTGTAAAACGGTGTTTAAAAAGAAATTAAATCAAATAACAGATGCACCAAAGTCTCCTCTCATATATAAGTAGATACTCCTACTAAGTAATAATAGTAGGGTAATGGGGACTAAATGGTGCAATCAGCCAGGGTAGAAACCCACAGGATCAGTGAATAGCACAGATGGTATATTGACACTGTTCACAGTGGAGATAAATTGGTGGGAGTAGCATCACTTAATTTATTAAATCACCACCAGATAGTACTGTACATGATGTAATGTGTACCGCCCAGAGCTGCACTAACATAGATTGTACATATATATATGTATTGAATTAATGCAGCCACAATTTGCTCTGAGATCCACAACAGTACAAAACGCCTTTGGCACCCCTTGCATAGCTTAAGTGTATATGTAGTGTGTTAACAGCACAAGTGCATCAGGAGGCGCGTTGTGAACCTACAACATAGCTAGGTGGAGAGCATATACACGTACCTCACTGTCTAAAATACACTTTAGCCATGTCCAAATAGCATATATGGTCTAAAACATTGATCCATTAACTGAAAAGCACTGTATTAAAACAGCTCCATAACGGAGACTGATAACAACATTACGTGCCCAACGCACGTTTCCCTCCAGCCTCGGAGCTTCGTCAGGGACAATTTTGCAATGGGGGGTGAGCGAAGCTTATTTATACCCTACCGTCTCTATAGAAACGCTATAAACAAGCCGCCATCGCGCATGCGCATACAGGCGCATGCGAGATCAAAATACGAACATTGTATCGCATAGGTGACAGAAATCCACATAGTTGGTGCTGTAGTTACCTCAATAGGCAGCCAATATCCATTGCCAATATGAATGTAATGGCCAATATCAGCTTCCACGCGAAGCTGACCCGATAGCGCTACTGCACATGCGTGGGGAGATTCTATGCTTAATGTCGCAAATCTCCTTCTATTCACTGCACATGCGCGCCTAACGGACAACTCCAAATGCGCATGTGTGGGCTGATAGAATCACAGGCTGTTCACACCTATGTTGGTTGTACTGCGCATGTTTAAAGAAACATACTTTGCAATACCCAGGTGATGTCTTAGAGAATGCAGGCTGCCCACACCTATGTTGATTGTACTGCGCATGTATAAAGAAACATACTTTGCAATACCCAAAGTGATGTCTTAAAAAATGCAGACTGTCACCATACAAGATATGATCATGACTTAAACGATAAAAAACACTTTGATGTGTTACAAATCAACTGTTCATATTTGTCAACCCTCAGTGAGGAATACGCAATATGTCAAGAAATTACTGTGAAAGTATATTGTATAAGTAATTTATGAAATCCAATCTCAAGGCTGTAATCTGCTGGCCTCTGTCTGCTGTGTCGGAGCATATTCGGTTGTATCGTATGGCTTGACTGTAGATGGTTGCATGCTTAGTGTGTGTCGGGTGGAAGCTGTTGTCCCTCAAATAGCTGGCTCTGTCTGTAGGTTTGCGGTATACAGAAGTCTGTAGTTTGTTGTTCTTTATAGTAATGGTGGTGTCTAGGAAGTATACTTCGTCTGGGTAATGAGTGAGTTTGAGGTTGATGGTCGGGTGGAACGTATTGAAGTTCTCATGGAACTGTAGGAGGTCCTGTTCCCCAGAGGTCCAAATCAGAAGGATGTCATCGATGTACCGAAGGTATGTAAGGGGTTTCAAGTGACAGGTGGAAAGAAAGTCACTTTCCAGTTTTGTACAGAACAGATTGGCATACTGTGGCGCCATGCGAGTGCCCATAGCGGTCCCAGTTGTCTGGAGGTATGTGTCATTTCCAAATGTGAGGTAGTTATGGATCAGAATAAATGCATTTAGTCACTGTCTCTGTGAGTGGCTCCTTCGGTCCCAGAAAGTATCTGCAGGCCGAAATCCCATCTGTGTGGGGGATGTTTGTGTAGAGTGACTCTACATCTATGTTTGCTTGTAGTGTTCCTGTTGGGAGGGGGCCAATGGCATTAAGTTTGTTAAGCAGGTCAGTGGAGTCCTGGATATAGCTGGGTGTGTTCCTGACAAGTGGTTTTAGAATGCCTTCCACCCAGCCAGAAATATTCTCAGTCAGTGTGCCAGATCCAGAGATAATAGGGCGCCCAGGGTTACCCTCTTTGTGAATTTTAGGGAGCATGTAGAGTGTGCCAGGTTTTGGGTTAGCTGGTATCAGGTCCAGAATTTGTTCTCTTGTGTGGATCGGGAGTGTTTTAATGATCCTGTTGAGTTCTCTCATGTATTTTTTTTGTTGGATCCTCCTGCAGTTTGGTGTAATACATTATCTATCTATCTATCTATCTATCTATCTATCTATCTATCTATCTATCTATCTATCTATCTATCTATCTATCTATCTATCTATCTATCTATCTATCATTTAGGACTTGTTAGGAGTTCATACAAAAAACTTCTATTATAGTGTTTATAGAAGTTTTAATGCCGTTTTATATTTTTATTTTAGAAAATCTCAAAGGGGCCTATGCAGAGAGCAGCGAATTTTAAAATTGGCGAATTTATTAAAAAGTAGCTTTTTTGGAGAGTTTTAATCTCCATATGCAGAAAAGTGCGAATTCTGCTATGTTTAACATGGATGCGTGTGGCGAGTTTAAATTGGCGAGATGCGCGCTTCAGAAATGTGTTAAAACAAATTCGCGCCTTTTTTTTTCCCTTTGCAATGGCCGCTCGTTGCAGTTTTTTTTGGCGAGGCAAAACGGAGTCAATCGCGCCATTTTATTGGCGCGAACAGCCGCTAGATGCCGTTCGCGCCTCTCTGCATACGGATATTTTTTAAACTGGCGAGATTGCGGTTCTCGCCAGCCGCGAGGCGAGTTTTACAAATAGAAAAGAAAAATTGGCGCGTTTTTCGGAAATCTCCATTTTCTGCTGTTTTCTGCGCGATTATCTCCAAAAAATGGCGAATTTCGAAAATTCGCTGCTCTCTGCATAGGCCCCATAGTCTTTTTAAATATATAATAATTCAGCACTGGAATGAAGTGAAACAAATAAAATGGAGGTCGTTTGTTCAAATGAAAACCCTTTTTTTAGACAGAGTAAGTGGAGAAGCACTTGTAATGCCCCAAAATCCCATTCTGACTACAATTAAAGAAGGTGAATGTGAAGTTGTGTGTTGTGAAGCAGTGCATGGTGGGAAGTTGGCCAGGTGACCGTGTGGAGTATGTCCTAGTGTGTGGCTTGTGAGTTATGCAGTTGCAAAAGGAGCAATTTAAATTTTTGTGGATTCAGTTTACATTTATTGTTAACATGTGCATCAACATTATAAACCATTTATAATTTCTTACACTTTTTGTCATGATCCTCTGTGTAACCGCCGCTCCTCTCGTGGAAGGGCTGCAAACTGTGAATAAATAAATACATGATTTGTAATTAAATGATAATATATACTCTCCTCTTACAGCAAAGACTTAGGAGTCAGAGTTTTGGTAAACAGTTAACCACATAAATTCAATCCCATTAACCTCGGATCACACTCTGAATCGGACGATTGTGGAACAAAATGTTACAATGTGTTGGTAAGTGATATATATATATATATATATATATATATATATATATAATACTGAGTTAAGTTATGGTGAGTAAAAAAAGTGACAAAAACCCTCCACAGGAAAGCAAATATGCAAATACAACTGTATGCTCATCTGCATGTCTTAGGCAGGTCTGCAACCCCGCCTTTCCCCATTATCACCCAGCATACAGCACTTGCACTGCAGCAAGGGATTCTGGGAAATGACATGCAAATGAGCATAGGGAACCATGTTAAAAATGGTTTTTGAGGCAAAAAGTGACACTGTGTGCTCATTTGCATGTCATTTCCCAGAATCCCTTGCTGCAGTGGAAGTGCTGTATGCTGGGTGATAATGGGGAAAGGCGGGGTTGCAGACCTGCCTAAGACATGCAGATGAGCATACAGTTGTATTTGCATATATATATATATATATATATATATATATATATATATATACACACATATATACATACATACAAGGCTCGACAAATGCACTCGCCCGCACGCCACGGGCGAGAGTGTTTTGGCCGCTGTCGAGTGCTTACCTGCAGTGTGGTGTGGCGATCTCCGTCTTCTCCCCTGCAAATTGTAATTTTTCTCCTGCAGGCCCTGAAAAAAATGGCCGCGTGGCTTCAAATGATACTGCGTTGCCATGGCAACAGGACGCTATGTGACACCGTGATGGGGCACCACGGCATGACGTCATTTGGCGCCGTGCGGCCATTTTTCAGGACCTGCAGGGGAAACATTACAATTTGCAGGGGAGAAAACGGAGATCGTCGCACCACGCGCCGGACCCTGCCGCAGGTAAGAGTCGTGGGGGGTAAGGGGGGTGAGGGAGTTACTTGTAGGGGGGGAGTGAGTGGGTTTTGCCCAAATTTGTCGAGCCCTGTATATATATTACTAAGTAACAATGTATGCTAATTTGTTAAAAGTGGTTAACTGAACTGTATAAAAGGCTAAAATATGGTAGAGACCATTTACACTTGTTCTAGAGACATTTAACTGCCCTAGGTGCAAACACTAGATTGAGCTGACAGAAGGACCAGCAGTGCAAAGGTGTGAGGAATATGTAAAATGTGTATTTACCTACAGACTCTTGAACAGGAAGTCCCGACACCACAGAGTCCCAACCCCCAGCTAGGTGCATCATGGAAATTGTTGAATCAAATAAATATGCAAATAAAAAATATATCTAAAACTACTACCCTGCTGAACTGTACCTGTTTATGCAGACACTCCCTCATAATGCTTTGAAAAATGTAGAATTGTTGTATTTTTTTCCCTCTGAAAAACTTCCCCTGGACCCAATGCAAGTTAATGGAACATCGAGAGATCTCCTTGCATTTTCCTACACGCTTTCAGATGTTGGTTGTTACGAATATTGCATTTGATTTTGTAATAAAACAAAAAAGTAAAATAACTGCAAACATATTAATAAGTCTCTATTTCACATGCAAATCCATTAAGGAAATGAATAAGATTGTCAACAGTATTTTAAAAAAAAGTTCCTTACACAGTGGCAAAGTTCAATGGTATTGAGATGGCAAAAAGTGTACATTGCTAGCACTAAAGTGGAGACCGCTTCCACTTTTAATCTTACATTTTAATTGAAAGAGGATTGAGCAGACACCTAATTAAAAAAAAAAACACGGTTAAACTGGATTAGTGAATCACTGGGCCATTTGACTAGTTTAGGAATTGTGGTTTATCGGCCATCCCATTTAAAAAAAAAATAAATAAATCAGGGAACTGGAAGAAAATATCATTACTCTTAAAAATGTACCACGTTCCCTTCTCCAATCTCAACAGAAGACAGGAAAACACATGTTTAATCACATGGCGCTCGTTCTTATGTTTCTAGGAAGACATGGTCATTTTAAAAAGTGATCAAAAGCATATGAAGTTCCGAAAAACACTTCTCACCTGAAACCTTTAAAGAAAGGCCACAAATCAGAGAAATATTTGGGTGATGCCACCTGTCTTACCACTTCCAAGCAGGGCACATAAGCCAATAGCATCTCTTCTAGTAGGGCCAATATGAGCCCTGGACAGTAACGGTAAAGAATGAAATATAATAACTAGTTACAGGACGGTGACACCAGGATTTGAACACAGTTCACCCTTTGGAAGGCGGTAATCTTACCACAAAGCTACTCCCTCTGCCCATTTACTGATATGTACTGTATCGCTTCAAAATTCATTGCTTGTTTAGACATAGACAATTGACAGACTCCTAAAGATTTATAGCAATCTATTATATTTATTTTTATGTATGAGAGTAAATGAGTAAATAGCTGCCATTTTAAAAAGTGGTTAAAGGCTAAATGGAAGTGATTCACATTAGGTCTTGGTGAGCAATAATGCAATGTGAATACACTAAAACACTTATTATGTCTGTCCCTGTTAACCCACACCTGCCCTTATCAACTAGAAGGTTTAACTAGAGAAACTTTTGAGGCAGCATCAATCAATGGCCTGTGCAGCAGTAAATTGACTTTTTGCCCAAAGTGGACCATTGCTTAAAATAAGTTTTAGCTAAAAAAGCAGACCACAGTACAGTGGTATAGAGACATCTACAGCCAGATCTGATTTCTTTGCCACTTACCCTTGGAAGTGAAAGAAGTGCTGAAGGTTTCTACACTGTCATTGCTGCAGCTATATATCTTGTTCATGTCTCACTGAGGTAGAGTGGTGTGTCCAGCAGCTTGATTAAACCGTTCTGAGCAGCTCATAAATAGGCTCCAGAATTCAGCACCCCTGATCATTGTCCAGGTTTACAAAGGATGGTCAGGCTGGTGCTGTGATCTCATCTCATTCCTTATTCCACATTGTAACATTATTTACTCCCATCTGTCTTACAAAGAATTCCATTCACACAAAGGTTTGTAGCCAAAGCTGATAGTAAACCCTTTTAATGCTCCAGGGGCAATTGGATGCATTGTTTTTTCCCCCCTTTAAAGCCTTCAAATACTACTCTGCTAAGGTTATCTGGGTGACTATATTTATGTGTTTTTGCAGACTGCATTTTCAAGATTAATAATTTGTGAAGGAGCAAAACTTGAATAAAGGTCTTATTTGATCATATGGATCCCATAATCTAGTTATACATAGACATTGAAGGCACTGGATTTTGAAGAGACAAGCTGCCTCTTGAAAGTAAGGAAATTAAAATAACGGAACTTGCCCCTGCTTAGCTTTAAAATGAATGTTTTTGTTTAGTAAGCTTTCCTAACAATCCTTTTCATGCTTCCTACAGAATATTTTTTTTAAATTATAAATGCTTAGAATGATTCTATTTTCCCCAGAACAAAACTGAGTGTGGGCCACGGCAGCCTTAAAATAGGGAACCAACATACAAAATATCAATGAGAAGAAAGGACCATTGTTGTGCTCTGTTTACAGTATATCACAGGACCTCCACAGTTTGGAAGTGTTACCCACTATGTGATATCAGCAAAGATTTCCAGTGGAGACCACTATTTCCTAAACTTGAGAAATGGAAATGGCAAACAATATGATTTACCACGCAGAAAGAAACTTGCCAGAATGACATAGCAGGGTAATGGAGAACGGGCAAATGTTTATTATGTTGGCTCCCGCCCGGTAGTCAGAAGGGTGTGGGACTTCTTACACCAGGCAGAGTAGATTGCATACATGGGAGCAAGGTTGGAATATGCAGGGTTGCTAGAGAATAGTGCATCAGGTCAGAGAGGAACTCCACAGTAGTTGATATTTTGACGACGCCTGCCACAGTCACTGTATATCAGAGTCTGAGATTTTCATATTTTGACTAAGGGCCTTTTTCTATATTCACCGAAGCAGCCGATTGGTCATTTTCTACCGAAGTTCGCCATGGAATAAAATGGGAGATTTCGTCACAAAACGGCCCTATCGGCTGCTTCGGCGGATATACAGTAGAATAAGTCCCTTAAGTGTTTCAGGCTTTACAAAGTTGTCTACTAACCGATGTTGTCATTCATTTACCACTTTATGCATCTCAAATGTAAGAAATGTTTGGCACTCACCGCAAACACTTGCTTGGTCGATTATCTTTTGCGCATGCGCAGTTGGCATTCCCGGACCTTTTTAGTTATTTTCAAATTCATCCCGGATGGCGACATTCAATCAAAAAGCCGGACATGTCCGGGAAAATCCGGACGTATGGTAACCCTAGTTTGCACCAAACAAAATGCGAAACAAAACAATAGAGTAAACGAGTGTGTCTCGTAAACTTGTGTGTCGGATGTCGTTCCCCCTAACACTGCCTACTGCATGAAATAAAATATCCCATCACTTTGAGCAGAGTTTCTTGGTGCAACGCTACAAATAAATAAAGTACAAATTAAATGACTCTGCACCAATGTATAATGTTAATTGAGTTGTTACCTTAAAACTAATTATGAATCACATATTTTAGATTTTTATTTACCACCTTCAGTGTAATGTCAAAAACACGTTGAAATAAGTGCTTTAAAACAAATGTGCAGTTTCATTATCTACATTCATAAAATTATATAATTTATCAAGTAGGTGCGTATGAAATCAAAAGTGTCAGCGCGACTTTCTTTTGTGACAAATAAAATCACGCACATAACAATGAGCCTGAAATATAACCGAGACTCAATTACAGCTTGATTTAGTGAGCCACGCGTTCAGCTCGTTGAGTTGAAGTCATTTGCATCAGACTTGGCTGGCATGTTCATCTGCTCAAGGCTTGACTCTCCTCAGTGCTGAACACCCTCAGCAGATGGGGAATTGCATGTCCCCGGAATAGAATTGTTTATCCTCCTATTGTTGTTCACTCAAGTGATCACAACAAATCCATTTCCAGCACATAAAAAGATCAATGCCCCATCCATCCAAGGCTGAATGAGACTCGTGTTGTACTGTGGGGATTTTAATGCTTTAATAGGGATCAACATAATACACACTGTCATTAAAATATACAGCACATTAAGGTATTTTATCTGTCTGCGTTCACTTGGGAGGGTCAATAAGACATAAAACGTATCTTCCAACAATGAAAATGACCTGTTAAACTACAGCAATTAATCTTAATGGTGCTGAATAAAGAACTAAAACATGGCCTTTAATACTTAGGCACAAAAAAGGACTCTTACAAAAGCCAGAGTTGAGTTACTACTAAATTGCAGCAAAATGTAGGAAAATGTGCTTATGACTCCTAAACTTCAGTGGTAGTACAGAAACGTCGCTTGCACGGCTTAGTGAATCAGGCTTTATTTCTGAATGTATTTACTTGGTGCAATTTATTATACTTGTTTGCCTGTTTTCACTCATACAAAGCATTGGGCGTTACGTAAAATACAGTGGAGTATCTATGTGTGTAATAAGAATAATTCCATTAAAGTTCACTTGACGACTCATATTCATGAAATGCCAATAATGTAGAAGAGAAAAATAGAAATTGACAGAACCACTTAGGCCAGAGGTGTTCAACTCCAGTCTACAAGCCTCCCCTGCCCCCCCCCAACAGGTCAGGTTTTATGGATATCCCAGTTTCAGCACAGGTGGCTCAATCAGAGGCTCTGTGCTGAAGCAGGAACTGATTGAGCCATCTGTGCTGAAGCAGGGACTGGTTGAGCCACCTGTGCTGAAGCAGGGACTGATTGAGTCACCTGTGTTGAAGCAGGGACTGATTGAGACACCTGTGCCGAAGCAGGGACTGATTGAGCCACCTGTGCTGAATCAGGGACTGATTGAGTCACCTGTGCTGAATCAGGGACTGATTGAGTCACCTGTGCTGAAGCAGGGATAACCCTGAAAATCTGACCTGTTGGGGGGGTCTTCAGGACTGGAGTTGAGCACCCCTGACTTGGACTGCTGACTATTATGGGTGTTTAAATACCAGAGGGACGTGCAAAGTATTGCTATGCTTTTCAATGTGTGGCAGGTTCATCCGGCTCTAATGGGATTAAAAGAGACTGTTGATAACATGCACATGTGTAAATAAAAAAAAAACCTCTTAATAATTGTTTCTACAAACATTTTATAGCACAAACTCTTTTAGCATCACTCATTACTGCCAACTCAGGGGCGTGCAGGGCGCTCCTGGCTTTGACTGTTCTCTTTGCTATAACTGCTGTAAATGGGATGTCCAGTTAATAAGAGCGGCCTCACTGACCCATATCTATCATAACACAGGCAAGGATTTGGAAACAACAAGACAGCGGGAAAGCAATGTAAGATTTGCTGCTAAAAGTTGGTTTGGGCACGTGTAAACATTTCTACCACGTCAGCAACGAAAGGGCCAGCACTGCAATGAAGCGGTTAATAATGGCATCTCCAGTTTCAATCTTGTGGTTTAGGATGTCACCGAATCCTTATGGCAATAAGTGCTCTTATTATGCTGTGTGCAGAAGGTAGAGATAATTCTGTATGAAACATGATATAGTATAAAAATCCGCTCCATGTGTCTGGTAATTTTGCTGCTCCAATTGCTATGGCCTTGAGTGCTTTCTGTTCTCTGGCTGCTATTGAAGAGCGCATGGAGTATAATTACTATAAGCTCCAGGTATCACAGTGTTACCTGCCTGAATGTTGTGACACTGCTGCGTACTTTGCCGCCCTGCTTCTAAATCAATGCACTTTAAAATGATTATGATGTTACCTTAGTGAGCAAAAACCTGGTGCAATGATTTTCTGTTCACATGAGTTGCGTATGGTGCGCTATGTAATCAACATGTTAAGATAGGCGACTCAGCCACCCTCCAATTAAAAATGGTAAGAAATAGTTCATGCAGAATTAACTCGGTTTGTTATCCTTTGGGATGACTCCCTTTGTTACCAGTTTCCTCCCCTGTATTGCAGCTAATTATATGCACAAACTAAAAACTAACTCATTAGCGTAGGCGTAACCTCACGATATTGTAGCATAACATTTCAGTATCTTCCAGTAACGAGACATTATGCCAGTCTTGGTAATACTCCTATGCTGACCTCGAAATAGAGGTTTTCCTGGAGAGTGTATTTACAGTATTTGTATATAAGATGTTTTCCCAGGAAGTAATACATTGAGAGTTACTTATTGTTTTCAAGTATGTCCTGGGCAAAGTTATGATAACATTACATGGTTACATTAAATGAACGGGGTTATACATTATATAAACACAAAAATAGATAACATAACCTGGCGCATAAGTGTGTGGAAAAAATAGTCCCAAATGGTGCCGAGTAATGAAGTGATAGTTCTATAGTTACAACCTGGAGTGGCCGGTGAGCAACGAACTCAGTTCACAGTTTATGGGGCAAACAGATGGTTCTTCTCATATGATGGACTTGATCCTGCATGTTTAAAATATCAAGCAGAGAGCAAACATTGCGCAGTATATTTAGACAAACAATGATTATTCCAAATGTTAAGGTTTTATCTAAAATGCCTACTTACTAGAAGTGGCTAGATCACGTGCAGGGGAGAGAATCTGTTCTTTAAACTCTCTTGGCCCCGGAAGCCTCTTGGTGTAGCACGAACCCCTCGTGGTGTCCCTGGCCTCCGTGGGTGTTGAAGGGATGTTTCTGCAGCCCCTGTCTTTAGGAATCCTGTACCTCTTTCTCCGTTTGGGGAACAAGAAGAAGGACAGAGGATTGCGCAGCACAATAAAACTTTTAATGGCACCTGCCTAAAAACACAATTAAAATACTCACAAAAGGAGGTGAGTTTAAAAACAATACAGAAGTGCTCGGCCCAGCACACACACACAGCCGCCTCAGTCACTGATAGTCCGTCCCGGTACCGCGTGTACCTCGCGTGTATCCGGCGCTCTTGGGTGACGTCACTGTCTTCAGTAAGACTGGCGACCGGGATGACTGGGACACTGCTTCTTAGGCTCCTCCCTTTTATATGTTATGTTATACATTACATTTAAAGACCTTTCATGAACAGTTAAAGGTAATATATGTAGCGGGGTATCCCCTGGCTACTATTCTACCCAATGGGCTGTCAGTAAACCCTGGTATTAACAGGCTTCCCAGTAGTTGGTAAGGGGTTTCCCCTTCACCACTGCACTTGAGTGACAGCAAAGGGTGGCACATCCTGTTGTAGCTTTGACAACGGGGTGCCCGCCTTCTGGCTGTACTTAAGGGCAGAACCGCCCTAAATTTGGAGGTTGTTCCTACCCCTGAGGAAGGCAGGTCACACGTCGGGGAGCCTCAGATTGGGGCCTACCCATGTGCTCTTCCCTGCGGGATGGAGTGAGTGTGATTATACCTCTGCCTCCGCTAGGGAGGTGGGGAAGAGCTAGGACGGCTGCGGGTGCCCTTGGCCTGTAGTGACGGTCCAGGGACCATCTCCAGTGAGAGCTGATCTAAGGAGACTGTATCCGGCAGGCGACTGCTCCGTAGCTGTGTTACTGCAAAGTGTGTAGTAATAAACCGTTCCTGTTTGCAATATACCTCCGGCCTGGTGTGTGATCTAACTGAGGGGAGAGTACAAGTTTTACCGTGGGAGATCATCTCCGTACATCCCTGGAGCCTATGGCAGATGGAGGCGCTGCACTGCTAAGTATTATCTGGAGTATGGACCCCAGAAGCCTGTTCCTGTGTCCCAAAGTCATCGCGGATGACTCGGCCCTCTTGTTACCAGCAGGTATACAACACACACACACCTGTAATGGCCCCTATCTGTGATTGGGTGGTGGAAACACTGTTACATATATGTTATAGGCTTATGTAACAGTTACAGACCAGATTCATGTGAGACAGATTTAGTTTTGAAAGAACTTAGACTGGTGGTGGCTGTGAGAGTCTCAGGTAGATTGCTCCAGTTTTGGGGTGCACGGTAAGAGAAGGAGGAGCAGCCGGATTCTTTGTTGAACCTTGGGACCATGAATAGTCTTTTTGAGTCAGATCTCAGGTGATAAGTGTTGTGTGTGGTAGGGGTGGGGAGCTTGTTCAGATAGACAGGTAGCTTGCCAGAAAGTATTAGCAAGCAAGATAGAAAAAATGAAAATTGCGCCTAGACTCAAGTGATAGCCAATCTAGTTCTTTGAGCATTCACAGTGGTGAGTCTTGTAGTTACATTGTAGGATGTATTGAGTTGTAGAGGGTGTCTAGTTTGCTAAGATGAGTTTGAGGGGCTGTACCATATACTGTGCCCCCTTAGTCTATAATTGGCATTAGCATCTGCTGTGCGATGCGCTTTCTGATCAGATGTCTTAGCGAGGATTTGTTCCTGTAAAGTACACCAAGTTTGGCATAGGTTTTGGATGTCAGGGGATCAATGTGCAAGCCAAATTTTAAGTGGGAGTCAAAACATGTGCCCAGATATTTGAAACTAGTGACAGGGGCTAGAATGGTGTTAGAGTTAGTTCTGATCTGAAGCTCCATCATCGGTAGCTATAGAAATTTATCCTTGGTCCCAAATACCACTGTTACAGTATTTTTGTTTAAAAACAGTTTGTTTTGGGGAATCCAGTTTTCAAGTCTTGAAAAGAGTCTAGTTAGAGGAGAGTGAAATAACGCTATTTTATTTACATTATGCCTAACTGTGTATTCCAACCAACCAGGCACTGCACAAGCCCTATTTCGGTGTCTGGATAGGAGTAACTCCCACCTTACAGAGTGGTTGAGCCCTGAACAATGCATTCAGCAGAGGGAAGGTCTCATGACGGGGAGAAATAGAACTGCCCCGAAGAGAGCCAGGCAGGCTTTTACTTGCTTTTACTTACTTTTACTTCCCCAAGTGTTGTCAAGAGGGGTTTGGCCTAGTAGTGCCAAGACAGGTGGTACAATGAGCTGCGTATGGCAGCAATGCAGCAGTTGGTTCCTCTGTTGAGGGCAATGAAGATGAAGGTGGGTTGCAGATGTTATCTGTTGGTTCTGGTGCTGGAGCAGGTAGTGGACAATGGGCTGTGGAATGTGTTTCTGGTAAGAAGGTTTTGTTGTTCAGGGCATTGAGGGTTTTCTTTATCAACTGGAATCTGTAGAGGGAGGTTGTACCCTGCAGTGGGGCCAATGGGGTTGCCGTGTGTTGCCATATTCTGGGTTGGTCAGGAGGTAGTCCAGCTGTTGGCTAGTTGCCAGCATAGTGGACTTTGAGACCAGGTGGTCAGCCGTGGGGGGCAAGAGAGGTGGTTGTGGAAGAAGTTGCAGAATGCAGGGTCTGACGGGGCTACGGTTGTGAAAGGTGTATCCGGGACAAGATCTGCAACGGGCAAGGAAAGTCAGTACTGTAGTAGTGTAGCCACCACAATATCGAAGGTAAAGGGGAAGGATGGGGAGTCAAAATCAGCTGATGCTAGCTTTAGCTCCGCATATTTTTTTATTACTAGTCTTTTGGGTTTACATCTGCTCTGGCGGTGAAGGGGTGTATTTATGGTGGCAAGTACGTAGACATATTGAGGTTGTGTCCTGACTATAAAGAGCCGACAATCTCGGGAAAGAATGATGCAAAAGAAGAGGAGGAGGAGGAAAGGGAAAGAAGGCAGGCGCCAAAATCTGGCAGTCCGTAAGACAGTTGAGATGGAATGTGAAGCACATAGATCTGTGGATATCACTAATGATGCAGAAACCGTCTCCCTTCTAGTCAGGGGCCAGCAGTTTCCAAAACTCTGAGCGGTCGTCCAGTGCCAGGAAAGATAGCTGCTGGCAATTTAATGACGCCCAGTGTAAGTGGGCTTCCAGTTGCTGAATCAAGCACAAGTGCAGTTCATGTGGGGGGCAATCACTCTGCATCAAGATGGGTGTAAGAGGCAGGTGCAGACGTACACACAAGGAGACAGTTTGGGGGAAATTAAAACATGGCTTTATTTAGCTTGTCCTTTTAAACACTGTACAGAATACAAAAACAAAATAAACAAAGCAACAAACACTTATCCCCGTGTAAGGGCTAACTCACTCCCCAGTCCCTATCTGCAAGACTGTGAGGAAAAGCCCCAGCCTAGCACCCCAAAGTCTCAAGCAATACCTTAAAGCAGGTGGCCCTTCCGGTCAATGGTGTCCAGGTGTGTGCTCAAGACTCTCTCCTCATGTCAGTACAGTTGGGTGGTGAGGAGTCCTCATTCTCCTTTGTCAGCACAGTTGTGTGCTAAGGAGTTTCTCTTTTCCTGGGTCAGGGGGATGTTAAACAACCTTACATTTCTGGAACTGTTCTCGCTGGTGGTGGCACTGGAGCTTTGTGGTGTAGAATTGTCAGATAGCGAGGTGATATTAAGAATGGATAACATGGGGGCACGGGGGTGAGGAAGAGAGAGAATAGGGACAGGGGGTAAGGGAGAGAGTGAATGGGGAGGGAGGGAGAATGGGGAGGGTGATAGAGAGAATGGGGGAGGAAGGGGGAGGGAGATTAGGGGTGTGTGAAGGAGAGAGAATGGTGAGGAGAGATAGCTTGGGAGGTAGGGAGAGAAAATGGGGGAGGGAGGAGAGAATGAGAATGTTGGAGGGAGGGAGAGAATGGGAAGGTTGGGGGAGGGAGATAATAGGGAGGGTGGGGGGAGGGAGAGAGAATGGGGTAAGATTGTGAGGGATAGAGACTGGGGGAAGGGACAGTGGCAAGAGATAATGGGGGGTGAGGAAGAACAAATGGGGGGTTGGAGAGGGAATGGGAGGAGGGAGAGCGAATGGGGGGAGGGAGAGGGAATGGGGATGAGAGAGAATAGGGGGAGGGGTGTGAGAGGAGAGAATGGGGGTGGGAGGGAGAGAATGGGGAGGGGTATAAAGGAGAGAGAGAATGGGGAGAAGGGGTGTGAGGGAGAGAGAGAATGGAGAGATGGGGGATGAAGAGAGTGTGAGGATCGGGTGCAGGCTCCGCTCCAGAGTTTGATTCAGACTTGCTGCAGTTATATCTCATCAGCACCTGCTGTGTGCACACAGCACAGCAACGAATCAGGGCTCTGGTTTCACTTTCAGCTTCTGTCATGTAGCCGTTTAGCTATTGGCTGTTCATCCTTTATAAGCCCAGCATTTGCCTCTACAAATTGTCTGAGCATAACAGTTTGTTACTTGTAATGTTGTGCTGGTCGCAAGCACTCTGTTGTACCTTGTCCTGCCTTGCTTTGCTGTGTTTTGTTTTGCCTTGCAGTTTCACCTGAACTTTAACCACGGCCCTTTACCTACTATTCTACAGTCTCTTACCCTTGACCATCGCTTGGATACCTACTATGCTACCCTTGACCTCGGCTACGTGACCTCTACTACCCTCCAGTCGCCTACTCTCGACCACGGCGAGTATACCTACTACCCGACTTCTCCTACCCTGACCCAGCTACACGACTACGAACCTGTGCACCGGACGTGGCCTCTCGGCTTCTAGTCGGTGTTTAATAATCCCCACCGCTGCCTTGTGGTCCCGTGCTGTTTGTGGCGAGCACTCGTAACAGAGAGAGAATGGGGGGAGGAGGAAGAGAGAGAATTGGGAGGAGAGGAGAATGGAAGGGGGAGAGATAATTGGTGTGAGGGAAAGAATGGGGGAGGGAGAACAAAAAAGGGGGCGGGGGCGTCTGTGTGATCTGCATTTCTTCTACTACAAATCCTGTGAAAAGTTGAGTTACTAGGGAAGGGAAGCGAGCACATGGCTGAAGGTTTGCCTAGGGCACCCAATACCCTTGTAGTGGACCTGCATGAGGGTGGTGGCATCTGTGAATGGGACTGTGGCATCTTCACCGGGATTGGTAAGTCTCTTGCGGATCTTGGATTTTAAGTATAACATACAGTATGGTTTAAGGCCAAGCACGTTCCAGGAGTAGAAAACAGGGTAGCAGATGCCTTGTCTCACGTTCAGTTTGCGGTATCTTGGGAGCGCGTGCCGGAGTTGGATGTGGCAGGGGAGCCCTGTCCCTGAGTTTGTGGAGGCTGGCAGTGGAGGATTAATGGAGCTGGTGAGAGCTTCCGTGGCGCCTGGAACCTGGTCGGCTTATGAGAGGAACTCGGGTGAATGGAGAGAGTTTGTGGGAGGAGAACAATGTTGCTTCCTGCGAATGGTGGGAAAAATACTGGCCACTTGGAAAGGACAAGACAGAAAGTTCCGCAGTCAGTTTTCTGGGTAACATAATCGATACAGATGAGATGGTTTACCGTCTTCCTTCCAGGAAGCTGGAGGAGCTTAAGGTCTTGGAAAGGAGGTTTGTGGGCCTTAAGGCCGAGTTTATAGTGCCGGCGACGCGACCAATGCTGTCACCCACTGCCGTCGGCAATAGTTAAACTTTAGGTTTAAGCGGCGTCGCTGGCGACAAGGCCAGTGACGTCCCCAAGGAGGAGGGCAGCGCTCTGTGATTGGTTTAGAGACAGTCAACCGTGGTGACTGTCTCTAAAAAAAAAAAAATCACATTTCACTGGCTTCCAAATTTTGGGAAAGAGCAACGTCGCTCCATTGCCATCGCGCTTACTATAAGCGTATGCGACGGATTCAATGGATTTGTTTAGGAGTGCTGTCGCCAGGCACTATAAGCGCAGCCTAAGAATGCCATGTTGAGGCACTTTCAGTCACTCCTGGGCCATTTCAATTTTGCGTCTAGAATTCAATCAATGGGCAGATGATTTTTTTAATGTTTGGCATTTGCCATAAAGGGGGAAATCGCTGCATAATTTCATAAGGGTGTCGAGAGAGATTAGAGGTGATCTTTAAGACACTATAAGCTACAGCTATATAGATTCTGCCAAAACCACCTTTATTTTTTTCTACAGAAATTGCATTTACCTTCTAAGTTTTACCAATTTTATACATCGCTTATTTCAACATTGGAGAAATACTGATGTAAATTATATTCATTGGGATACTTGTTGAAGGCTGCACTTGAGAATATCAAAACAGCCAAGCAATGCAACCCTCCCCTCCCCCCCCACCACAAAAAAAAAAAAACCTTTGAAAGGCTGACTGTTTATCCAATATAACTTGCAATGTGGGTGAGATCTTTAAGGTACAAAAGGAAGATTAAGTATTTATGTAAATGATCTTTTCCCATTAGGAAACAGAATAGACTTACAAATTATGGACAGATGATTTACAGTAAGTTTATTTCATGTGCAGAAAATAGCTTCATTTTGAGGTCAGACCAAATATACCACCTATGTGGATACCTTTCTTCGGGTGTAAGCTTCCTGTTGCAAATGTTTCCTTGTCTCTGGTCACTTTTATGCCTGGTGTCTGCCTTTATCATCACCCTGTGCTTATACTGTATGACCCGTCATACACATATAACAAGATAAAGGCTAGGTCCCCGGTACCTGCTGCAGCGTGCGCTGCAGGTGCAAGAACCGCCCCCTCAATGGGACCGGGACCGCTACCTGCCTTGGCCGCCACGGTGCGTGACCAGTTTTCTCTGAAGACAGGAAATCTGTGTTCACGACTTGCGACGGAGCGCTGGCCATGCCCCTGGTGGTTCAGCCAATGAGGGCGAACCTGCTGGGTGTCTACTTTGCCGTGCCCCATGTCGCGCCCCCCCCGTCTTTCCCCCTGCAGCTCACCGCAGACCGGGGATCTGAGCTGCACGTGCCGCCAGCCTTGCAGGCGTGCGTGCAGCGCCGACACCGGGGCCTCAGCCTTACTGTCCCCAGCACTGTAGACGAACAAGCAAAAGTCTGCGGTGCTGGGGACAGTGTCTGCCACGATCGCGCTGCGGGGTCTCAAAACTTCTCAATGGGATCCCCTCCTGCGTTTATCCTTCAGTGCTGTGACCAGCTCAGTTGAAGAACCAAAGACCTTAGTCTTGCTACATCTGTTTTCACACCATAAAAAGCCAGTGAAGATAATTAATGAGGCTCCTTATCCATTTCAGCAGTGTTCCAAACCCAGGGCAAAGCAGAGGAATACTTTGAAAATGCTCTTTGCAGTGAAGTGGTTAAAACTGGCACTCTACAGACAAACATCTAAAACCACTAGCAGGAACAAACAATATTTATTTCAATTTTCATATATTATCATCATCTTGTGGTTATTTCTGCAGATCAGGCATCAATGTGTCCTCCTCCGCTGTTTTAGATCAGTAAAGTTTCATGGAAGCCTCAAACAAGCCTGACAGTTCTTCTGTGGAATGCGGTCGCGGTGACAGCTTGGTTACGCGCTCCTAAAACGGAAAGCAAAAGTGCAAGTTTGTAATTGCAAGATTTTGGTTCTACGTACAAAACATTTCAAAGGGATATTTTTCCTACAATATTTCTATTTTTTTTTTTTTTTTTTTTACAAATTGCCTTTATATTTCAGAGTTGTGTCAGAGAAAGGAAACAGCAGAAGGATATGTATCATGATAGATGCAATAACACAGAGGACGATACACTTATTCCATAAGACACCAGTCGGTGACGGAAGACATCTTACCGCCCATTTATTTGAATATGCCATAAAGTGTTTTCTGGCACCAGACCCCAGGTACCGAGTGTTTAGGGAAAAGCAAGAAACTACAAAGCAAAATAATGTTATAGCCATATTAGTTCAATCAAGTCTAAGGAAGGAAATGTATCAACACTTCTGTTTGCAAAAACCCTTTTAATGGACTAACAACATTTGATATTGACACGTTTTCGTGAGCTACCTGTCTCACTTGAGCAGGTCCAGATGAAGGGAGAAGTTTTGCTTCTGAAAGCCATGAAAAGGTATAGATAGAAGTGTTAATACCTACCCTTCTACATATTGTAATTATGAAAGTGTTAGTTACACTATATTGCTGGGATACATATTTTTTTTAACATATGTCATTATTTTAAGTTGGATAATAAATTAAGTTTTCGTAGTTAACAGCTCAGGAAACTTTCTCCCTTCAAAAACATCAGGTTTCTTTGGCCGCAGGAATGTAAACAGCTTGCCCGTCCAGCGCTGCAGACAAACAAGCAAAAGTCTACGGCGATGGGGACCGTACCTGCTGCGATTGCGCTGTGGTGGGGGGTGAGGGGTTCATGCTTCTCAATGGGACACCTGCAGCATTAATCTTTCGGTGTCGCGACCATCGCAGTCACATGACCGCGAGTGGCCACGGCACCGAAGACGTCAAGTCTTGGTACATCTGTAAACCGGTCCAGTATTTTCACCCTAGCAAATTGGCTACAGGGATGCAAAGAAAATGAATGTGCTAAAATAATCTCTCAGCATCCATTTCATGGCAATAGCTTCCATTTTGAGAGCTTGATATACAGTCCCTCAACTATATTACAGCAAACTTTAGCACGGAAATAACATTTACTTTTAAACAAGGCTTCTTGCATGTTTAACAACCGTAGATAGTCTATGACAAATAACCGCGACTGCTGCAAAAAAATGGCGAAATAGCCACGAATAATTTTTGGTGATATGCATATGTAACAGGTTTTCCCCCCCCACCCATTCGCATATAGTGTGTGTGTGCGGGGAACCTAATGTTACCTGGTGTGGTGCATTATACCTGTCAGGCTCACAGGAGGCCTGAGCCTCTGCTAGTGAGAGCCTGGGGTGAATCTCTGGAACGTTCTCTTCGGTCAGCGCCTCCACCTATGTAGGATTCTATAGGAATGTAGAATGGCCCTAGCATAGGAACACACCCAGAAACCACATAGACCAGGGTTATGGCTAAAAGGTTTACTGAACGAGCAAATAACACAATAACATCACATCATATTGTATAGCAACACAACACAGAGTATCATACTTTAACAGTGCAACATCATCAGTATGCACAACGATATATATGCCACCCTCTGCCACTAGCGAGCAGCTATAACCTTGCCCCTAACTGGGCTATAACCTCCTTACACAGTATTCCCAAAGTCCTTGTACCCAAAGTCCCACAACCCCACCCACGTGTGGGACAGCGCTGCCCACTAAGATGAAGTGTATAGGTGGTGCACTTGGTGACTTGGATAATACCTGCCCAGTGCTCCTGCTACCGGGTGCGCAGATGACCTTTACTTGGAATCCCTTGCTCCAGGAGATGATCCAAGATCCCTCCGTCTCAACGGTGGGTGGCTCCCGCATGGAGTGATCCACCTTTATAATGTCTCTTATCCTTGCTAACGCAGAGGATGTTATACCTTCACGCAATTCACCTTCACAGCAAATCACCTTCACAGCAATTGCCAGGATAGTCACGGTTCCTGGCTGGACCCTCACTTGTCTAGGTTCTACAGGACCCTGTCCCTAGTCTAAGGGGAGTCCCTGTAGAAACCACAAGCTGAGGTGAGTAGGGCCTAGCTGGGGGCTAAGGGGAGACTTCTGGCCTAGTGCAGGAGGCTACTTTCCTCCTTGCACAAACACACCCTCCCCTCTCTGTGTCCCAGCTCCTAACTGACAATCCCTGTCTTCACACAACATTGTTGCAACTTGGCAGCATGAGAATCTATCAGCCTTATTGGCTGTCAGGCTGCCTGTGACCAGGGTGAAAGTGCAGTTCCCAGAGGCTGCTGGGAACTGTAGTCCTTGATGGCTCTCTTTAACATTGGGGCCTCGTGCGCACTGTGTAATGGCCGCCACCGCTGCTAACTGCGCATGTGCGAACTGGGGGATGTCCCTGACTATGGAGCGCCTCTTCTCACTCCCTGTAATGGCTGCTGTATCGCATCTGGGGCTATACTGCGAGTGTGTGAGCTTCCGCGTATGCGCAAACGCACACAAGATGGCGGCACCCTGTAGCTGATGTCGCTGGAAGCCCCCGGTGACGCGATCACCCCTGCAACTGCCCTCACGCTGTCGCAGCTAAGAGAGAGAGAACCGAATGTCTGGGGAGCCAGAGGGGACCTGGCTACACATATACTATGTAATCAGGCACCAGCCCACTTTTCCTGCCACACAGCCGGCAACACAGTGCAGCCTAATCTGGCCACATAAAGATTGAGTGAAAGAAAGAAAAGAGTAATATATTTTCATATCTTACCTGAGGCAACGTTCCTTTCACCAAGGCAGGAATATCTGCTGTAGTATATCCAATAGCCGCCAAACCATCATCAACATTCAGGTCAAATAAGAATTTCCGTAATGTGTCTGCCAAGATAAGCCCAGCATCTTTGATTTTGGCAGGGCGGATGTCAGCTCCTAAATGAGCACATAAAGCTTTGATTGTAGGCTAGAGAGGTGAGGAGGAAGCCTGTTATGGATTTAATTTAGTCATAATACAGTCTGAATGCCTAACAGCGGCCTCTCTTTTGCTGAAAGGAAGTTTGAATCTTCTCTTTCCAGATTTAAAAAAAAATAAGGTATTATGATGAGTAAACGGTCATGAATATATCAGACAGAATTACGTTAAATAAAACACATGTAGAAGACTGCTTCCTTTTAGGAAACTGAGATGTATTACCTTTCAGAAGATGTATTTAGCATATTGTTGACAGACTCAATTCTTTAATGCTAAGAACACAAGAGGCTCTTATATGTCAGTGAATGCAAAAAGCTTACATAGACTTTAGCAGCAAAATTGAGTGTCTGCTGCTATCTAGTGGCAAAGCAATGCATAGGATGTCAGATAAAGGTGATTAAAGCAGGCGAAGGGAAGACCAAACTCTCTAGGATAGATAGTTCAAAGCAAACAAAATGGTGCTTTGGTGCCAATCTATATTTCTCTCTTGCATCATATGTACAGAAGGAGATTTGTGCCAGGAGTCACTCCATAGAAGGAGAGTAGGCAGAGAAAGACGTATGCTGCCAATGTTCGTCATCGACAAAATGAACTCTTATATAAATAAATAAAAGACTTGACTATTCCCGGATATGTTAAGGATAACTAACGTATGCTGTCAATGTATAATGCTAAGGATAATGGCTAGTAAGGAGTCACACAGGCAGGGGCAGTAAAATGTATGTATATGTATATCTTTATTTATATAGCACCATTAATGTGCATAGCGCTACACAACAGTAATACATGTGACCGTCATATAAATAACAAATAATACGAATAACACATTATGGGAAGAAGTGCTTTAAGACATAAAAGTGACATTTAGGAAAAGGAGCCCCTGTCCCGAAGAGCTCACAATCTAATTGTAAATGCGCATTACTGGGACCCCTGGAGCGCCACAACAAAAAATTACTGCGGTGGTTGCCCCTCTGTGATTATAGACGTACGTTTCTCCAATTTTTGTCCCATCTGCCCTAGTTTGCACCTTGGGGAGTGTGAGTAGGAGGAGCTGAGGTGTGAGTAGGAGGAGCTGGGGAGTGTCAGTAGGAGGAGCTGGGGTGTGTGAGTAGGAGGAGCTGGGGTGTGTGAGTAGGAGGAGCTGGGGAGTGTGAGTAGGAGGAGCTGGGGAGTGTGAGTAGGAGGAGCTGGGGAGTGTGAGTAGGAGGAGCTGGGGAGTGTGAGTAGGAGGAGTTGGGGAGTGTCAGTAGGAGGAGCTGGGGAGTGTCAGTAGGAGGAGCTGGGGGGTGTCAGTAGGAGGAGCTGGGGAGTGTCAGTAGGAGGAGTTGGAGTGTCAGTAGGAGGAGCTGGGGAGTGTCAGTAGGAGGAGTTGGCGAGTGTCAGTAGGGGGAGCTGGGGAGTATCAGTAGGAGGAGTTGGGGGTGTCAGTAGGAGGAGCTGGGGAGTATCAGTAGGAGGAGCGGGGAGTGTCAGTAGGAGGAGTTGGGGAGTATCAGTAGGAGGAGTTGGGGGTGTCAGTAGGAGGAGCTGGGGAGTGTCAGTAGGAGGAGCTGGGGAGTATCAGTAGGAGGAGTTGGGGAGTATCAGTAGGAGGAGTTGGGGGTGTCAGTAGGAGGAGCTGGGGAGTGTCAGTAGGAGGAGCTGGGGAGTATCAGTAGGAGGAGTTCGGGGTGTCAGTAGGAGGAGCTGGGGAGTATCAGTAGGAGGAGCGGGGAGTGTCAGTAGGAGGCGTTGGGGGTGTCAGTACGAGGAGCTGGGGAGTGTGAGTAGGAGGAGCTGGGGAGTATCAGTAGGAGTAGTTGCAGTTACATGGAGCACAGGTTATGATGAGATGTCATATTCTGCGTCTCACTGCACCATCCTATTTCCTTTTTATTTGCCCTCAAAATCCTCCATATGTGAAGTTGCACAAGTCTTAAATTCTGCATCAGATGTAAGAAACGATTCTTACATGCCGCAGCTCTGCTCTGAAAAGAGCAGCCGTGCGTCAACGCACATTTTTCTCTTCGTTGATACATAGACCCTATGTCGTCGCACAGGGAATACAGAACTATCGACCCTGAAATGTCTTTTCCCGGAGTCGATGTCATCAATTAGCAACATTTTTACTTACCACAGAAAGAACAAATCCAGTGTTTTGTATTTCTTTTTCGCAGTAAAGTAATTAGGGAATATAGCTTTACCGTAAATATTTGTATTGCTTAATCCTAAACGATCAAGTTTGGTCACTCGTGTAAATAAATGGTACTGCCCGGCAGACCATAAATAATAATGATCGTGAATATACATTGCAGTTCACACACATAGTTTAACTCCTTGAATGTGATTGTAGCCAGTAGTGTACAGGCATACCCCGGTTTAAGGACACTCACTTTAAGTACACTCGCGAGTAAGTACATCTCGCTCAATAGGCAAACAGCAGCTCACGCATGCGCCTGTCAGCACGTCCTGAACAGCAATACTGGCTCCCTACCTCTACCGAAGCTGTGCACAAGCGGGGAGGCTATAGAGCCTGTTACAAATGCGTTATTTACATCAGTTATGCACGTATATGATGATTGCAGTACAGTACATGCATCGATAAGTGGGGAAAAGGTAGTGCTTCACTTTAAGTACATTTTCACTTTACATACATGCTCCGGTCCCATTGCGTATGTTAAAGCGGGGTATGCCTGTAAGCAGAGTTAACATGGCAGTGTACATAGGCATATCTGCCAACTATCTACAGATCAACAGTGTGCACAATGTTCCAGTCCTGGGATTGTATTCCTTTCATTATCAGACCATTGACCTTGATTTACCATAGTTGGCTGGTATGACATTGGCTAGTGGTTCTCAAAGCCCTGAGCTAGACATGGTTTTTGTGTGAAACAACCAATGTCCGATTCACATACTGTACACATTAGAAAACCGGTCCGTGAGGTCCAAGAGCGGAGCACAGCTGCAGTGAAGAAAGGGGGGCTACAAACCAGCAGAAACCGCTAAAAAAGCCTTTATTTCATGGTAGTCAGGGGTCGGAAAATACTCTGACGCGTTTCGGGAAGAATCCCTTTGTCAAATACATTTTCCGACCCCTCACTACCATGAAATAAAGGCTTTTTTAACGGTTTCTGCTGGTTTGTAACCCCCCCCCCCCTTTCTTCACTGCAGCTGTGCTCCGCTCTTGGACCTCACGGACCGGTTTTCTTCTTGCTTCTGGCGTGATGCACGCATACAACGGGGGCTGAACTGCTACATTTGTGAGTACTCTGCCTGTTCATTATTCATGATTTTATAAGTTGCTTGTACAGTTTGTCTCATTGATTTAGTTGATCTGACCATTATGATATATACAGTATATAGGTCAGTCAGCTTCTCATAGAGACATTCATACTGTCCAATTTCATGTATACGGGCCCTATAGGAGACTCACGTAGCTTTCATTAACTGGTTATTCCCCAGTACCAGTGAATATTATGCTTTATTGTTTACAACAGTCCACTTGTTACTGAGCCCTGTTCATTGGGACCAGTGCCCTACGATTTTGCTTACTGTACAAATTAGATGCATTCGCCTCTGTGAAAAAGCATGGGTGATAACTAAAACCTGGTGTGGCTAATGGCCCTTGAGGAGAGATCTGAAAACCACTTGCACATGTAACGTGTTTTGTTTTATTGGATTTTGAAAATCTGTTTTTTCACAGTTCAATTTTACATTTCTTTTTGGGGGGGTTCACAGTCCATTCATTGCTGATGGATTTGGCAAAGCATTATGAAGCAAAGGGAAAGGAAAATGCCTGGTCCTTAAAAGAACAATAAAAATATAAAGCCACAGATCAATATACATCAATTAATCAAAGTGGGTGCACGGTTTGTGTAAGTGGTCCAAGGCTAAACCACATTCAAAACTGCAAATAAGAACGGCAGGAACTCTAAATCAGTGGTGCGCAAACAGGGGGGGGGGGGGCGTAAGATTGTTTAGGGGGGGAGCAAGCGGCGGGGGCGATTTTGCCAGAAGCAGAGAAAAGCAGTCGGTAGCTGCAATTTCTCCTTCAGTCATTAGGTGGTGCTGTGCTGCACAGCTCATGCAGCACAGGCTTTGCCTTGCTGAACGCAGCATGATAAGGTGTGTGTGAGAGTGTGTGTCATGGAGAGGGGGTCAAAGAGAGTCATGGAGAGGTGGGAGGGGGGTCAAAGAGAGTCATGGAGAGGTGGGAGGGGGTCAAAGAGAGACGGAGACGTGGGTCAAAGAGAGACCTGGAGAGGTGGGAGGGGGCTCAAAGAGAGACATGGAGAGGTGGGAGGGGGGTCAAAGAGAGACATGGAGAGGTGAGAGGGGGCTCAAAGGTAGAGGTGGGAGGGGGCTCAAAGGGAGAGGTGGGAGTGGGGTCAAAGGGAGAGGTGGGAGGGGGGTCAAAGAGAGAGATGGGGATGGGGTGGGGGATCAAAGAGGGACATGGGAAGGGGGGTGAAAGAGACATGGAGAGGTGGGAGGGGGTGAAAGAGAGACATGGAGAGGTGGGTGAAAGAGACATGGAGAGGTGGGAGGTGGGTGAAAGAGAGACATGGAGAAGTAGGAGGTGAGTGAAAGAGACATGGAGAGGTGGGAGGCGAGTGAAGGAGAGACATGGAGAGGTGGGAGGTGAGTGAACGAGAGACATGGAGAGGTGGGAGGTGAGTGAAAGAGAGACATGGAGAGGTGGGTGAAAGAGAGACATGGAGAGGTGGGAGGGGAGTGAAAGTGCGATATGGGGGTGAGACATATTGAGGGGAGGGGGAGAGAAAGGCACTGGGGGGAAGGTGAGACACCCTGGGGGAAGGTGAGAGAGACACTGGTGGGAGGAAGAGACACACAATGGCTGGAGGGAGAGAGAGACACTGGGGGAGGGAGGGAGAGAGACTGGGGGAGGGAGTGAGAGAGAGACACTAGGGGGATGGAGAAAGAGAGACACACTGGGAGAGGGAGAGTATGGGGGAGGGAGAGGCACTTGATGGTAGGGATAGAGAGACACTGGAGAGAGAGTGAGAAACACAGGGAGAAGGAAAGACTGCGGGGAGAGGAGAGTGAGACTGTGGAAGAGGGGAGAGAGGTCCTGATGTGGCGGGGAGAGAGAGAGATTAATAATGCAGCATAAATGAGGACGCTATTAGACAAATATCATAATATTTATTTTTAAGTGATGTAATTTGTGTTATACTGAGGATACTCTTTGAGGAAGCGCTATCTCAGCATGAAACATGTCGCGCCACCATGCTGTGCACCCCCAATAAATAATACTTTTAATTCATTCGCTTCGCCCCGGATTGTTTTCTTCTTGGACCGGCTCTGCTTCACTTTTTCCACGAGGATTCCGGTCTACTTTGTGTTATCAATACTTTTTATGTTGTGTCCCGGTTTTTACTTTTGAAAGTCTGGTCACCCTAGCTGGCGGCATCATGGTGCGCGCGGGGGCTGCGGAGGTACGGCGGCTGAAGAGAAATGGCTCCAAGGAAGCCAGGGGAGGAGCACGCCCCAGCGCAGTGACATCAAACGCGCTGCAGGTCTGTCCGGCACCGGCGAGTGATTGATGTTCCAGCTGCAGCTGCACGCTTTGCTGTGTCTGCTGCTGCTGGGGGAGAGGGGAGGGAAATTCTGGCGGGGGAGGAGGTGGTTCCCCTTTCAGACCAATGAGCTGCACACCCACTGGTATCAGGGCCTTCCAGCACCTGGAGGAGCCGGAGCAGGCCCCTGCCTCATGATCAACTATCCCCAGGGAGCTCTAGCAGGACCAGGAAGAGATCAACGGAGCGCCAAACCCCCCCTTACCTCCCCCCCCCAGCTAAACGGAGGGATGAAGGTCAGGCAGAATAGAGGGGCTTGGGAGGATGGTGAGTTTTGGGGGGCCACTTGGGAGTATTAATCAGCAGGGGAGATCCATCAGTACCCCCCTTGGTTATGGGGGTACCTGATCCCTGGGCAACATTTAAAAAGGGAATAAATAAATAATACATAATACTGGTAGGTAGGAGTGGATGACACTGCGGAAAGCAAATGTGAGAAGGAAAAAAGGGAGGGGAAGGGATAAAAGGGGGGGGGGGGGAGAGGGAAGGGAGGTAGCAAAGAGGTGGATGAATGCCCCCTCAAATGGATTGCCTTTGTGCACCAGAAAAAAACATATTACCAGATGCCAGCAAACAATAAAATAAACAGTGATCCAATAATACTATACTGCCTGCGCGCACGCCTGCAGCCCAAGCGATGTGTGAACTTGGCTGCAGGAGATTGTAGACGCGTCACAAAGCTGGTTTGCCTTCATTGGCTGAACCAACTCACGTGCGCTGACGTCATGTGATTTTGATTACATCAGGCAGGGGGGGCCCCCAAGAAATTTTATGGATGAAAAGGGGGACTCACCCCTGCTCTAGATGCAAAATGAGTATTAAACTTAAATATTGCGTTCTTTATTTTTTAATGTGGAGAGTTGTTGCCTTTATTTCTTAATTTTAAAACAGTATTGCATGATATGAACCGTCATTCATGTCAATTTTACCATGAGAAATAGTGGTACTAAACACGACAAATAACTGTGTATGTGCGCACACACACACTTGCTATGAAAGAGCAAAGAGGGAAAGAAAGAAAGGGAGAGAAGGGGAGAAAGGAATGAGAGAGAAAGGAATGAGAGAGAAAGGAAAGAGAGAAAGGAAAGAGAGAGAGAGAGAGAGGTGAGAAAGGGGTTGGGAGATAAAGAGATAGGACGGAAGAAGAAAGAAAGAGACGTCCTACCAAGAATCTCTGCCGCCTCCAGGTGTCGCTCTGGACACATCGATGCTGTGAAAGAGAACACTGCAGGGGAAGTGAGCACGACGGAAAGACCATGAGGCTGGAAGTAAAAACAAAACAACACATCACCATACTGCCTGTTAGTACAGAACTAGCATTTAGTATTAAGCAGAGATAACGTAGCCAAGAACATAAGGCCAGTGGTATCCATACCATACAGTTTAAACACATTCAGTTTTAAGAATAATATTACAGCTTTACAGAGTACACCTGCACGTTCCTGTATTTAACACTTTGGCTGCCAGAGGGCACTGCAGCGCATTGACCACATTTCACAGGGAAAGGGTTAATCGTTCTGGATGCAATTCAAAACATGTAACAGATTGTACACATAAAGAGAAAGGGTTACATGTCCGAATGCAGATTAAATAACCCACAGTCAGATTTATGAGCAGCCTCAGGTTGCACACGTAATAGAAATAAATAACTGACATTCATTCTATGTAGCTATATTATCATTAAGAGGTGTTCTAGAAAATAGCAATAGCAACGGGAATACATTAGTATAATATGAGCAAGGAAGTAAGAGGAGGGCACGACAGAGTTTCATTGCCAAAATCTGACTTTTCTGTTGATCCACGCAGCCTTTATCAAGGTGAGGAAATACAATAAGAAAAACAAACATATTTATGCAGCCCCCTTTCCCTATGTCTAAAGGGACTACGCGAGCTGCTGATACCTGTATGCTCACAGCAGGCCTGAACCTCCACTTCTGGGAGCCTGGGGTGAGCTCTATCTCTGTGCATGCAGCGCCTCCACCTATAAGGGATCCCAGCGTTGGCGGGATAACCCCTCACAGGAACCAGTACACACTAGTAAACAATAACACTACACAATGTATATTGCTGATCTTTACTGTACACAATATATATGGGTATAACACACACTACTATGAAAAAAACCATATAGTGCAGTGACCCCAAACACGGAGTGGTTTTTCCCCAATGTACTGAGGATGCCGGGGCACCAATAACCCCAGGTGTCCGGGCCTGCAATCCAACCCAAATGTGAGGTAGCGCTACCCCCGGTGTTATGTTGGTGCACGTTGGGTACCTGCCTGGGTACTCCAGTACCCAGGTGCTGCTTGCAGCCGCGTGCTGAATCGGTCCCACGCTGCGGGGCCTCCAACAATCCCCTCACGCCTTAGAGTCCAGTCCTCCACGTGGGGTGAGCTCAGCCGGAGTGTCTCATACAAATGTGTCTGAACCTGCAGTCTGGTTCCAGGCCGCAGGTCACCGGGTGGACGTCCATAAACTGCTCAGCCATACTACTATGCTCTAAGGGGAAGGGTCTCTATCTGGGGCCTTCCCTACAATACTCCTCTAGGTATGACTGTGGCTATCTGGGGCCTAAGGGGCAAGGTCTGGCCTAGCCAGGAAGCTGCTGCTCCCTGGACACTACCTTCCAGCTTGCTGCCTCTCTCAGCTCTGCCTCGCGGGCTCTCCGCTCACGGAGGATATCCTGCTCCTTCAGGCGGCATAAATCCCATTGGCTGGAACAGTCCTTGTGGTATTCCCCCCCTCCACCCCCCCCCCCACGAGGATTCTGGGACTCGTAGTTCTGTTACAGTCCATGCAGAGCCAATCCAACATGGCCACCAGGCTCTTTTTCCCGCAATACCTCATGGGGCTTGTAGTTCCTAAAGCCTTTTGCAGGCATTTAAAGATGGCCGCCACTCCTGCTGCAACTACGCATGCGGAACAAGTTTGCAGCAGCAGCCGCTACCTTCCTCACTCGCGCGGAGCTCCGGCGTATCACTGATCAGTCAGGCAGTTCCCCTCACCGGAGGTAATGAGGGGGACTCGGCTACATTTACATACCTTAGAAATGTCTCCCATGACCCCCCGTATACCTCCCAGCAACTTCCGCCCTACGCAATGCATTAGTATAAAGCAGATCTAATTTCCAGTTGCAAGCTGTTTTGCAATGCAACCACCCATTGCATTTCTCGATTGTAACTTATCATACGAAGAAACGCGAAGCTGTGAATGATCACATCAGGGAGATTTGAGAGGAAAACGGTAGGCCATTAGTTGGCCATAGGCATGAAGGAACTTTTATCAGGGAGAAAGTGGGATTTCCCCTCCTTTTTTTTTTATCCAATTTTCATGAAGTCTGCTAATTAAATGTATACTTGTTAGTGAGGCTGCTGTACTGACGACACTGGAACTACTTATAGAAACACTGAAATTATATGATCTCAATAAACCCACATTCTCTTATGTAGCAATCACAAAGGCCCTGAAGATATATCATGTTTTAGAAGTCTAAAATTCACTAAGTTTACAAGTGATTGGTACTAGGGTTACCAGGTGGCTTCTCCAAAAATACTGGACACAATGATGAAAGGTGCAACGCGCTCGAGACACGCACACATCTCAATGCTCCATGCTGTTTCCTCCTCTCCTTGGCCCCACCCTCTGGCTCCGGACACCTCCTCCTGATTGGCTGCATTACACAGCATCAGCAGCCAATCCGGATGGAGGAAGTTGCCTAGCCCCCTGGCAACATCCCTGCTCTGTCCCTGTTCGGGGAAATAAGCTCCCCCCCCTCCCCAACTGGTCGGGTCACTAGATACAGAGAGGTAATACCAGACACATACATGTCCAGTATTACCTCTCATTTATTACTGGACAGTGTGCCCAAATACAGGACAGTCCAGTTCAATACTGCACACCTGGCAATCTTATTTGGTACAGATATGGCAATATAGTAAACGGACCCAGAATTTCCCCCCTGTACCAATTATTTCATATGATCTTTTTTTTCCATGCAGGTAATTGAGATTTCGCTTTCAGTTACAGGATGTGTGTTGGAAATCACATGTCAAGATGTGCTCTTCATGCTTCTCAACAGTGAAAGCTTTCATGCTCAGCCTCTCTGCAACTACCTCGCTAATAGAGAGGTGTAAACTGTTCTCAGCACTACGCAATCTCTGCTAAATGTAAATTTTCTCTATGAAAAAAAGTTGTCGTTCACAAAGAAAAATGTGCTGGGTCATATCATCACAACACCTATGTGCAGGTCATTGGGCACACAAATTAGCTTTCTTAGGCGCCAATCCTAAGAAAAGACATTATGGAACTAGAGAGAGTGCAGAGAACAGCCACCAAATTAATAAAGGGTATGGACATTCTAACTTATGAGGAGAGGTAGCTAAATTAGATTTATTTACATTAGAAAAGAGGCGTCTAAGAGGGGATATGATAACTATATACAAATATATACGGAGACAATACAAGGAGCTTTCAAAAGAACTATTCATCCCACGGGCAGTACAAAGGACTCGGGGCCATCCCTTAAGGTTGGAGGAAAGGAAATTTCACCAGCAACAAAGGAAAGGGTTCTTTACAGTAAGGGCAGTTAAAATGTGCAATTCATTACCCATGGAGACTGTGATGGCAGATACAATAGATTTGTTCAAAAAAAGGTTGGACATCTTTTTAGATGGGAAAGTTATACAGGGATATACCAAATAAGTATACATGGGAAGGATGTTGATCCAGGGATTAATCCGATTGCCAATTCTTGGAGTCAGGAAGGAATTAATTTTTGCCCTTAATGGGGTTTTTTGTTTGCCTTCCTCTGGATCAATAAGTATAGATATAGGATAAAGTATCTGTTGTCTAAATTTAGCATATGTTGAACTTGATGGACGGAAGTCTTTTTTCAACCTCATCTACTATGTAATATAAAATCAAGGGGAAAAATGGTCAAATATCACAATGTTTGTCGAATTTGGAGAAAAAGTGACATTTTGCATCTCCTTTCATTAAAATTCCTCGGCAAAACTGTCATGAAATGATGAAATAGAAAAAAAAATGTTTATTATGCAGGAGAATAATTTCTTCCTATGAATAAAGAAGTGCTTCTTCTATATTCCTGCCTCAGACGCACAGTATGATAACAATAATATAAATACACAAGGCAGCAATAGTGCTGCCTGATACATTGGTGTTATTGCTATCTCTGTAGGATGTACAGCATTATACCTGCCCCATTGGGAGTTTGGACACTTCAGCCAAGACACTGATGTTCTTCAAAAGATGGAAGGAAGAGTGTCATACTATGATGCTAGTACAGTACCATCTCTGTTGAATATATATATTCACATCACCCACATCACCTTGAGAAAGGTCCCGCACGAGGACTGAAACGTTGGATAAGATGTCTTGTTAATACAAATTTCTTTTGACCACTTACCTGGAGTGCTGCCTCTGATATTCGTCTTCAAACGGTAACGTATTGCCTAATTATATATATATATATATATATATATATATATATATATATATATAATTAGGCAATACGTTACCGTTTGAAGACGAATATATATATATATCTCAAAGACCAACACAAAATTAAGTAGCGCTCAGGTGGATAATAGTAACAATATATATAGAATAATGATAATAAATTATATGAATCAATAAAATCCTAATAAAAATCAACACACTTTTAACTACATATAACTTCAAACTATAAAGTGATAGTGAAAAAAACAAAGTCAAAAATAACGAAGTTGCCTTTGTGTGACGTAACGCGTAGGGTTGGTGATGACATCGCGCTGTGGGTGTGTCTACACTGAGTCCTGGGCGTCCCTGAGATCTTACTAGCTGCAATTTGAAGCGCTGCCAATTATCCTATGCAGGAGCAGAGGACGTGGAGGCACTGATTGACTCAGTCTCCTGGCGCCAACTTGTGACAGGAGTTGGTGGTGGCTACAAGCTGTGCAGATGAACCTTACCTACCTGGGACCCTCTCACCCCCACAGATGACTACACACAGAGATTTCTCTCCCACGTATGGTTGCTTTTTTTAATCCTGTAAGTGCATTTCCTTTGGGCTGCAGTTTTTTAATAAATGTACTCTTTTGTTTAAACAGTTACATGCTATGGAGCTTGCGCTTCTGTTTGTTTTTTGTTCATATACATATGTAGCCCCCTGTAAACAGCACAGGCTATACCTATCTCCCTTCTACTGTGGTAAGTCCTGTTAAGATCAGGCACCAGTAATCATCATGGGTTTTCCCCCTTCATAGCCCTGCCCTGAGTGGTAGATGCAGGCCTGGACTCTGCTGCAGGCGTGAGCAAGAGGGGAGGTTCTGCTGACATCACGTGAGGTGGGGCTAGCTCTATATTTAGCAGCCAACTCCTGTGAGTTAGATAGTTGCCAGTAGTATGCAGAGAGTCTGCAGTGGGACATGTCTGAGTAGTGAGCCCTGCGGATCGGTGCAAGGAGATGGAGGAGACCGCGGTCTCACCTGCACAGCCGTGCAGGAGCAGAGAGAGGAGTGGAGAGACTCAGCCCCTTTAGTAGAGCTGATAGCGTTATAGACCTGGTGGACCAATGCCCCTCACCCCTCTGCCTGGGGTGATGGGGAGAATCCAAGCCCCACCGCGAGGATAATCTCGGGGGTGGGCCGCGGGGTATTGAAGCCTCAGCCCAGACCATCCTGTCGGAGGAGATATCTGTGTGTGAGGAGAGCGGAGTAATAAGTACAGCTTGGCTGTTGTTGCGGCTGCTGGACACCACTACCGTTGGGAGTTGCTGATCTCCCAATAAAAGAGACTATCCTTTGTTACCAAAGACTGTGTGTGAATTGGAAGCAATTACCCTGGGACCCAAGGGGTTCTTCTATACAGGTCATGTCCCATATTCCTGGGAGTATAGATGGAGGCTCTGCACCACTAAGAGATCATGGAGGCTACCACCCTAGAAGCCCGGTCCTGGCTCCCCAATAACATCGCGGGAAGCTCAGGCCCTCCTGTTCCTCACAGGTATGCACCACACCGCATGTAATCTGCCCTCATGCACCCTAGACACCACCGTAGAGTCTGGGGGAAGGGGGGAAGCAGGGTTACATTTGGAGGCGCTGCTGAGATATATGTCAGAACAGGACCGGCTTATAGCAGGCGGAACGGGCAGAGTGAGATGCACTCTCCGTGCAAGTGTTGGAGAAGGATGGGTGCAATTGCATATGCCGAGGGTAGTCAGGAGAGTGCAGACTCTCGCACAGTACGCCTTGGGCGCCCATAGGAGGTGGCGTAGGAAGGGTGAATAGTTAGAGCTGACCGAGTCCCTTGAGGCAGGTAGCGTGAGGCAACTGGGGGGGTCAGCCTGTTAACCAGTCCAGTGACCATGGCCCAGGGCACGCGCTATGAGTGGCCAAAAGTAGGAGACGCCCGTACCTAGAAAAGAGGTACCTTAGCTATCACCCACACACACGCACCACAGAACACTTGCATGGTAGACATCGAGTACAGTGCATGGAGGAGAGGAGTTCCGCTGAGCCTGGGGTAGAAGCCACCTCAAGTTAGTGAGAAACAGAATGCAGAGCACACAGTTGTCAGTCAGTCAGTGTTTAGGTACGAGATACCCGTTAGACACTGAGGATAGGGCACATGGGTGTTTGGAGGACTCATCCAAGATGGCGTCCATCCCTACATGTGCTCCGCGGAGCAAGAACAGTGATCTAAAATGGCGGTTCCCGCCAAGCCTGGAGCAAGCACGTGCGTCGTGCACAGAGACTATTAGGAGAATGTGGCGGGACATGTGTAATAATCTGGTGCCAAACCCGGATTCTTTGCAAGGGGAGCGAAAGCCCACCTGTGCCGTGAATGGTCAGAAAGCCAGGCCACGTCACGCTGAAGAAGAAAAGATCCGCCTCTGGATTCCACCAGAGGGAGGGGGCACAAGGAGAGCCAATCAGGAAAGTCCTCCCCAGCGAAGGGAGGGACCGGAAGCCTGAGCGAAGAGCTTCACTTTTGTCTGGCATTCGAGGAGTAAGGATCTGAAACACTGAGCTGTTCCAACCCTGAGCGAACCATGTCCGAGATGAGTACTTCCATCTACCAATTACCAGGAGGCCTACTGGTAGTGGAGGTAGCTGAGCACGAATACATTCAGTGTTTGTGCGTCCACTGCGGGATACCGGGCGCGGTACCAAGCACCAGGGCCCGATGCCCTCAATGTGGCGCGTTTTACCTTTGGCCGAATGAGCCGGGGCCTTTGTTTGGAACCCCGCGGGGTGCCTCTCCGGGAACATTGACGGAGGTGGCGGAAGGTAAAGAAAAGACTGCCCTGGTTCCCCGTTATACCAAATCGGGAGGAACCAAGGCTCAGCCCGCTATTGAACTGAGCGAGCTGGCAACAGAGAAGAGCGTGACCGCAGTGGAGGTACCAGAGCGAGACCACTTTGTACCTATACCCACTGGTTAGGAAAAAAGAGTATACCGGCGCCACAGATAATAAAGTGAAAAGTCCAAACCAAATAGTGTAAAGTCCAAATGGAGTCCTAATACAACTGGTGATGAAGGATTCTCACATCAACGAAGTGTAATATGTGGAAAAAGAAAAAGAAACAAATTATGGTGCAGTATGTGTTTCACTGAGGCTAATAATATGGACAGACTAACAACACAAGACAAACAGGACAAACAGACGAAAACACACTAGCAAGGCTTGATAATAATGAAACGTCTGCGGTGGGACTATTGTGTGGCGTGACGTCACATCCGCCCGGAAATCTCGTCATTCGTGTGACTCACCTTCCATCCCTGTCACGTGAGGACGTCAGTGAGAGTGCTCCGGTCGCCATCTTGGAAGCCCACCAGCATGATTCCAGCTTGTTGCCTGTATTTGTCTAGCGTCTTGTGAGTAGGGTTCCACTTTTACCCCTCCGGATGCGTGTTATTTTTAACCCTCCACACCCAGTAATAAATTAGCTTTGTTTCATTATTATCAAGCCTTGCTAGTGTGTTTTCGTCTGTTTGTCCTGTTTGTCTTGTGTTGTTAGTCTGTCCATATTTTTAGCCTCAGTGACTGACATACTGCACCATAATTTGTTTCTTTTTCCTTTTTCACATATTGCACTTCGTTGATGTGAGAATCCTTCATCACCAGTTGTATTAGGACTCCATTTGGACTTTACACTATTTGGTTTGGACTTTTCACTTTATTATCTGTGGCGCCGGTATACTCTTTTTTCCTATGCTGTCTGACTGACTGTACTGTCAGTTTTTACCTGGCTGCCAGTGTTGTTTTTTATTTTCACTATTTCAAGTGTATTATTTAGTATTTATAGCGCTGTTTCACACCGTCTTTTTTTGTAATATACCCACTGGTTGTATCGCCGAAGAACCAGGTGACTCCCCAGCGAAGGAACCGATTGTGATTTCCTCCGAAGATGAGATTGGCGTGACATCGGTGGCGATGCGCCTACCGGCGAACCACCCCAAAGGCATCAAGAGAGAGCAGACAAGTCCGGAAACCATCCGACGGCGAGCGCTGGTGCAGCCGGAGGCCCGTAAGAGTCCCACCGCAGTGGTGACTCCCAGTGCGGCGGAGACGGAGACCGAGACGATCCTAGAGGAGCCCGATGTCATCAAAAAGCAGCGGAGCGGTAAGGAGACTGCACCACCCACTTACTCCCGCCAGGCGCAGACCACAATCCCGGCGAACGAGAAAGAGAGGCTTGAGGCCTACTTGTTCGACCGTGTACCGGATGCTCCGCCATCGCCCCTGTAGGTCCTCGACGCACTTCCGGTGCATGACCACAGAGCGGGTGGAGATTCTGCAGGCGATCCTGATGACGTCGTTTCCGGTTCCACCGGAAAGAGAAGGCCTGGAGGAGTGTTCTCCTCTCGAAGCATAGACTCAGCCATTGCCCTGGCTACCCTACAGAGTCGAGGCCCCTCCCGAGAAGCCATAAGTATGGCGGGGAGTGCCTCTAAGAAAATGTTCATTGGGCGTGGTGTCACCCGCTTGCTGGACAATGCCCTGGACGTTCCCCCAGCCCCGGTCTATAGCTCCACTGCCCCGGCCACTGTCCCATCACGAGTGATGCCACCGGGACCTACCATGGATAAGTTATGTAAATACCCCAAATACTCGAAGGACTTGCGGGATTGGGAGTTGAGTGATGAAGGGTCTGATGGGGAGATACCGTATTCAAGTGTTGTACCTGTGCCTAACCCTGTGCCATTTTCTCCTGCAGCTAGAGGGAGGGCCCGTGGGTCTCGCACTCCAGTAGAGGCTGGGTCTACCAGCAAAGTGGTGCACAAAATGAACTCCACTACGTATTATAATGCCAAGGGAAGGAGAAATTGCTCGCGATCTACTGATGCGGGTACGTCCGGTGTATCATCACAGGTAGAGTCTGATGTAGAACGCACTAGTCATTCCGCAGAGTAAGAACACCGCGACAAATGGTGGGCGCCTTTGTTCACCGGATACCACGAGGGGATGGACCGTACACGGTTCGTATTAATTAAGAATGATGTAGTAGACCATTGGTGGGCGGCTGGTTCTTTCACTCCGCGGGAGGTGGAGGATGAGTTAGATCACCGGTTTAGGGAAATAGAACAGAAACTGATTGTACCTCGAGGCCCCAGTATCTTGTATGATGAGGTAGCTCCAGAGGAGCCTGTATTTTGGGTACTGCCGAGCAGGGCAGGGCACCGCAAACTCACCAAACTAAGTCGAGCTGACCGGGCCATAGTCGTTAGATACCAAACTAAATGCTAATACCAAACTAGATGCTAAAACTAGGTCCAAGTGGGGACCATTGGATTCCACCATAGGGAGAGTGTAGCCCCCTGTAAACAGCACAGGCTATACCTATCTCCCTTCTACTGTGGTAAGTCCTGTTAAGATCAGGCACCAGTAATCATCATGGGTTTTCCCCCTTCATAGCCCTGCCCTGAGTGGTAGATGCAGGCCTGGAGGCTGGAGGCTGCAGGCGTGAGCAAGAGGTGAGGTTCTGCTGACATCACGAGAGGTGGGGCTAGCTCTATATTTAGCAGCCAACTCCTGTGAGTTAGGTAGTTGCCAGTAGTATGCAGAGAGTCTGCAGTGGGACATCTCTGAGTAGTGAGCCCTGCAGATCGGTCCAAGGAGTTGGAGGAGACCGCGGTCTCACCTGCACAGCCGTGCAGGAGCAGAGAGAGGAGTGGAGAGACTCAGCCCCTTTAGTAGAGCTGATAGCGTTATAGACCTGGTGGACCAATGCCCCTCACCCCTCTGCCTGGGGTGATGGGGAGAAACCAAGCCCCATCGCGAGGATAACCTCGGGGGTGGGCCGCGGGGTATTGAAGCCTCAGCACAGACCATCCTGTTGGAGGAGATATCTGTGTGTGAGGAGAGCGGAGTAATAAGTACAGCTTGGCTGTTGTTGTTGCGGCTGCTGGACGCCACTACCGTTGGGAGTTGCTGATCTCCCAATAAAAGAGACTATCCTTTGTTACCAAAGACTGTGTGTGAATTGGAAGCTATTACCCTGGGACCCAAGGGGTTCTTCTATACAGGTCCTGTCCCATATTCCTGGGAGTATAGAAGATGGGGGCGCTGCACCACTAAGAGAGATCATGGAGGCTACCACCCCAGATGCCCGGTCCTGGCTCCCCAATAACATCGCGGGAAGCTCAGGCCCTCCTGTTCCTCACAGGTATGCACCACACCGCATGTAATCTGCCCTCATGCACCCTAGACACCACCGTAGAGACTGGGGGAAGGGGGGAAGCAGGGTTACATATATATATATATATATATATATATACACACACACACACACACACATAATTGTTAAGCTGCTTGAATTGCCTCTTTAATCATAAGAGGGACAGAGTTACACTGTAGCTCTTTAGCAAATGAATAAGAATAGGTTATAGTTTTACCACTAGTGGATGCTCCACAATATAATCCTTGGCTCTGTAGGTCTTCACCAGGCCGGAGATAGGGTAAGACATCCCATGACTGGAAAAGAAAGCAATGCAATATTTTATTGCAACTGTATTGTATTAACATCATACACCTTACATTGTATTACAGAAGGAAAACTATCCAGGGGAACAGAAGACACCTTAAATAGGAAAAAGATCAACACGGGCAAAAGGTGGTGTACAGGGGAAACAGGAAGGATTAGCAAAAGCAATAACAAAGCAGATGGAAATCCTTTGGGGAAGACCTACGCCAGAAGATCGTCCCAGTTCTTCCACATTTCAGGTGGACTGCTACTTAAAAGGTATCATTTCCATACTTACAGAACATTTAGTATATGAATAAATGTAGTTATACATACAGAAAAGGGTATACTTGGCTTACCATAGATGTACCCCAGCATTTCCAAAGCCAATGCCAGCAAATGAGCTCGCTAAATGCATCGAGAATCGAGCTTCACGATCATCAGGATTTCTTACGGCTCTGTGAACAAAAGCCTTTTTGAGTGAAGAAAGATATAGGGTCCATCAAGCTTAGCCTGTGTGGTTTTACAAGCTTCTATTCTGATAATCCTCAGGAAGCAAAACATAAAGACCAGTTTAGAAGACAACAGATACACAATCACTGCTTCCTGATCCCAATATATACATCACTAGAAGAACCTTAAGCCAAATTAAAATAGATTTTTATTTTTTTATCAATACAATCTTTTGCTTCTGGAAGTGAATCTTCTTGAGCAAAAAAAACTAAAACTAGCTATGTGCAATATAGCAAAATCAGGTGTATCACAGAGGGAGTCTGCTGTTCAAGAGAGGAATACCCAGTGGTAATGAACATGCTACACTGGGTATCCTTCCAGCCCCTCTGTAACAAAGCAGGAACCTACAGTACTGGTGGGTTCCTTGTGGATCATATGCTGAAATATTGTTTTTTTGTTCTGAATACATGGAACAGGACAAGGAAAGATGATCATTTTTACTATGTGTTAGAAGTTATTTTCAGAGATTTAGGCCCATATTAATTATGCTGTGAAGCCAGTTCCCTGTTTCCCAGAAGATTTTTCAGCCCACCTAGCACAGGATTGCGGCTTTGCAGACTATTGCATAGAGGCCTTTGCTGTGAACTTTAAAGGTGCAGTCAATCCAAGGACCAAAATAAACTAATGTCAGTGGCCTATTTAATGGATTAAATATAGTTGATGCAGTGGGAGATTTTGCTATTTCAACCCCAAAAAAAATTTTCTCCATAAAACGGGTATATACAAATATTGTGGATTATGGCCAAAAAATCTCAGTTAATAAATGAGGTTCTGGGACGTACTGCGGAAATTGATACTTTGTCAGTGCTACTTAACAAGCCGCTCCAGAATGTATCATACGGAGAACGCAAGCGGATTCTATATATATTGGTGGCCACCAAGTGCAATATAGTGGCCACGTGCAAAGGTCCGATACCAGATATCTGAAAAATAAACAAAAGCTGGCTGCTGCTTCATTATGAAAAAATAATAGCTTAAATCAATGATTCCCTAACCAAATGTAGCAATATATGGGAACCATTGTTAAATGTAGCAATATATGGGAACAGCACCAGAACCTTCTCACATTATAGAAGATTCCCTTTTAGGTATAGACACACAAATAGATCTGAGTTCCTCGACACTGAAATAAACAAAGAGTCTAAGACCAACCATATAGAAGGGCGATAATTGACTTAAACCATACTACACCGTGGCTAAATATAATAATGTTCCATCCAATGGTATAATTACTGTGTATTTGTATGGCTTAAAATGTGCTCTACAACGCCCACCCTCCTCAAGTCATATTTGTTTCTGTTCCCACACCATCCCCTTCTTTTTTTACATTTTTAACCCTCATCCCTCTTTACAGTGGGAAAAAATCAATAAAATATAACGTAAAAAAAATAAATAGTTGAATAATACAATTTAAAACAAATGCAGTAAGTATTATCTAATACTGCAGAACTGATTTCTTATCATTAAAAAAAAAAACCACACGTGTAGAATATTGATTGGATTGCTCCTTTAAAAGGTACAATTCCAACGAATTGTTTTTTCTTTTAATTTTAAAGTTCCAAAGCGGTTGTTACATAGTTACATAAAGTTATCTTTATCATAAACAAACCTTGCTCTTTGCGCTGGCTCCCGGAAGTAACTTGAGCTATCACAAAGTGACTACATTTATGAAGTTTCATTTGAACGAAAAAAACTGGAGCAGATGGGTCTTCAACTGTAAAAAAAAGTCTGACTTACGCGTGAAGGAGAAAGACGGTCTGCCACATTTCTGCCAACAATGGACCCAATCACTTCCGCTAAACAGCCAATGAACCAACCATACCACAAGGCCCCTCCAGCACAAAAAGGCGCTTTGTGGATTCTTTAATATCTATAGGAACCGTCTCCACTGTTATGTAAACCTATCACATGAACTCCCAGGCTAACACAACCATAGCTACTTTGAAAAGCAGAGTAAACGTACCTCTTTAAAAACTTGGCCACAATCCTCAAGGCATGTTTAGCCCAGACATCACTGATGGGGTTGCTTCCCTGATAAGCTGGACGGTCGATTGGGTTGGTAGGACAAGGGCTGCGCATGTGATAAGGGAGGGCCGTGTATGACTCCAGTGCATGGCTGTCAGAGACAAATGGCAAGAAAGCATGGAGGTTTGTTACTTTATTAACCCCTTTAGTTAGTTACGTCGCACAGCAATGTCCATGCACACTGATAAGACACAAGTGGACATGACCTTTGAATTTGTATATGCATAAGACGTTGTAAAACAATGCAGTTACAATTCCGCAGATTACCTGTGTATGAGGATCTGCACACATTCTGCGGGGTGTTATTCACTAAACTGGGATGTCCATTCAAGTGATTGGCCATTGGGGGAGGGGTTGCCAACAGCTATTAGTTTAGTGAAAAACACCAATTTTCTGTTTTCCATAGGATTTTTTTTAAAGCTGATTTTATATTTTGAGCATTTGCTAACCATTTCAGGTTACCTTGTGAGAAATTCAATGATGAATTTCACACATTTTATTAAATGTCAATTTACGAGATATGTTTATTTGAACACGCCACGTATCAATAGTAAATAAATATGAGAGAACAATTGGATAAAAAGAAGAAAAAAAAGCCTATATTATTGGATAAGATTATTAGTACAGTTATTGAGTATCTAACACTACAAAAATAGCATCAAAGTGTATATAACAGTAAAATATATACATATAGAATAGCAAAAATGGCAAACCGTACAGATCTAAAAATCAGTACTTACAAAGGCTTATACACCTGCAAATGAGAGGTTCAACATTTTGGGCGCCAAACCCTTTCACAAGAGCCTAAGTGACACATCAAACATACCCTTTGACTTCATGTGTAACCATGGAAACCACCTAACAATATCTAAAGTTAATCTGAAGAAATAAAACTGAAGGACTTTTGTACATGAGTATTGTCTGCAGGCGGATGCCTCTGTGGGGCCAAAAATTGCATTTCAGCGGAAAAGCAGTATCGGCCTATTGATGTGAATAGTATATTTCCTTTCGTTTTCTCAATTTTATGGACTGGTTATACTTACCAAAGTACATCAAAGCCACTGTTAGCAACAACTCTCTCAGGCATATGAAGTGTGTGAACAGGGTCAATCAAGCCTAAAGTTGGCTTAATAGCTCTAGATGCAATACCTGAAATATGCAAAAGATCGTTTATTGTACAATGTTAGAAAGTATGTTTTAAAGTAAAATATAATTCAAGCTGACAGAAGGGATGATTATAAATACAGTATGTATTTCTGTGGTTCAACAATTGAAACAGAATGACAAAATAAGCATTCAAGCCCTTTTGTGTACGTACCAATCTATCCAGGTACCCTGCATTTTTTTTTTTGCCTACATAAGTTGGCTGCAGTTATGAGTAGTGGCTCAAGGATGCAACAGGAGAAGTTGAAGTAAGAGTTATTTAAAACATTTGCCAGGTGGGGACTGGTGATTGGTTTATGGTGTTGGTTGGACTAGAACCCACCCCTCGCGAGGGTGGTGGTGGAGTCGCACGTAGAAGAGATAATAAGATAGAGAGAGTGAGGTGTGATACAAACCATACAAATATAAGACAGAAGCGGAGACGATCCCTACCACCCCCCTCCCCACCCCCTCCTTTCTCTCTGGTTGTGTTTCCCTTTTTTTTCTTACTATGCCTCTTAAGTCACGTTTACGTTTACTACCTTGTCTATTTGAACACTATGGACATTATGCATTGCCTCATAGATGAAGTTCAGAGCAAGGTTCATGTTGTGTAAACTGTATTCTGAAAACTGAAAACAAAAAAATTTAAGTTGGAAAAATAAACATTTGCCAAAGGTCAATTAACAAAAAGCTGGTGTAAACCTACTCTTCGTAAAAACCTACATCAAAAGTACTAAAAATAAATACATGTACAGTATTGTGCCTTATATTTGAAGCATAGAGGCCAAGCAGACCCTGGTCCAATTTGGTAATGGTTTTGAAATTGTTACTACCATTTCACTTGTGCTATGCTCTCCCTGCTTCTAAATGCCCTTCCATGGATTGTCTCTCCTGTGCAAAGTTTTGATATATATCTAGCCCCAGTAAGTGGAAGGCTCTATATGTCCCATTTCTGAGTAAATGGCGCTACTACCTTTCACGCAGTTTGGTAAACTTACCACTGAACTTGAATCACTAGCTCTCTGAATCAGTGTTATCATATACTGTTGATTAATTGTGTTTCACCTTTAGATTGTGTGTTATTCATTTGAAATCATTGGATTTACAGTAGGGGGAAAGAAACAATTTCGTTTTTACATATTGTGGATTTAAACTTTTGAATTTTTTTTACAAATTTGAGAGCAAAAGCAAAGTTAGTTACGGAGGATTGCTGCTTTAACATGAAATCGTTTTAATAGGCAACATAAAAACCTACCAGTTTTGGCTTTTAGTTCTTCATAGTCAAATATGGCGATCCCGGTGGTTTCACTTCCAGTTCCAGAAGTAGTGGGGACTGTTGGATAACATTCACATTCCATTGTAAAAAGGACCATAATTATATTTTAGTATCAGTAAATAAAACAAGCTCATATTGGTAATTTTCCCACTAGTATTTAGTACTCATGAATCTTTTCTACAACACCCCTGTCCCCACCCTCCCAAGCCTAATTTTGTTATTTAGTTTTTCTCTTTCCTCTTCTTGTAAAATGAATGAGTACTTTAATAGCAAGTGGTACCTTTTTATTATAAATTACAGTATATATTTCAAAGATGACTTTTCAAGAGTAATGTTCTCTTTGGGTGGTGCTGATCTATACATTACTTGCACCAAGTAACAACAATACAGTACGGAGGAAGTTAAGAAATGTCATAAATGATATTCACCCATTCATGACAGACTGAGGATCGGGCGCAGGCTCCGCTCCAGAGTTTGATTCAGACTTGCTGCAGTTATACCTCATCAGCACCTGCTGTGTGCACAATGCACAGCAACGAATCAGGGCTCTGGTTTCACTTTCTGCTTCTGTCATGTAGCCGTTTTTCTATTGGCTGTTCATCCTTTATAAGCCCAGCCTTTGCCTCTACAAATTGGCTGAGCATAACAGTTTGTTACCTGTGATGTTGTGCTGGTCGCAAGCACTCTGTTGTACCTTGTCCTGCCTTGCTTTGCTGTGCCTGTCTTGCAGTTTCACCTGAACCTTGATCCCGGATATTTACCAACTATTCTACAGTCTCCATCCCTCAACCTCGGCTTAGACATCTACTACCCTACATTCTTCTACCCTCAACCTCAGCTACGTGACCTCTACTACCCTCCAGTCTCCTACCCTCGACCACAGTGACTATACCTACTACCCGACTTCTCCTACCCTGACCCGGCTACATGACTATGAACCTGCAAACCGGACGTGGCCTCCCGGCTCCAGGTCGGTGTTTACAAATCCCTACCTCGGCCTCATGGTCCTGTCCTGTTTGTGGCAAGCACTCGTTACACAGACGAAAGATTGAAATACATTTTCCACAACCCTCAATCCCACAAACTCAAACACCACCATGTACAATTAAAAAGCTCCCATATTAACTTCAGGCAGGGCTGCCGACAAGGGGGGAGATCTGGGACAAATGTCCTGGGCCTGGAGGCTGTGGGGGGCAAGGCTATCCGGTGCTGGAAGTCAAGCCTGGCCAGTGGCTGGGCTCAACTTCTGCGTCCAGCTGCCGGGCCTCCGGTTGCCGCCACCGGGCCCCGGCTCCCCCCAGCTGCTGCCTCCCTCTTCCCACGCCATCCTCTCTCTCTTGCCGGTACACGCCGGAAGCTGGGTGCACCAAGAAGTCCGGCCCAGCTTCTGGCGTGTATCAAAATTCCCAGTGCTACATCCAATATGACAAAAAAAATTTAGTCAAATACTTAACTGTTTCTCTTCTCATAAGTAAGTGTCATTTAGTTAAACGCTTTGGCCAAAGTATTATAAGCTTGCCATGGCGGGCCTACTTCTAAGGTGAATGTAAGCCGTTGTTATGCGTTTTCCTTAATCCACTTTCTTTTTTCCCCAGTCACTCGTAACAGATTGGCGCTGCCTGACTAGTAACCAAAACTAATATTCATCTGCGTATAATTAAGATACTGGGCAGATGGTCTTCATTCTGTTTTGAATCATATATATCTAACTCTGTGAAATAAATGCTCCAGGATTGACAAGCCTTTCCTGTCATTACAGCTGGGGGGTATTTCCACAGAGCTTTCCTTAGTGACTTAATGAGATGTTAACTTCAGTTAACATCTCGTTAAGTGCTAACATGAATCTTCAAAGCTCACTAATGATGAGTTAAGTGCTGTTTCCAGCCGTAACAAGCCCTTGCGTTACTATAATGCACGTTAGTACTAATGATATACAAACGAGGTTTTCCCTCTAACAAGGCTTATCCACAGAGCTCTGTTACAGCTAACACAGGGATTTAACAGGACGTTAGTTAGGTCATAGCTAAAGGTGACGTTCCTCACATTCGGACCCTGAAATAGGTCTTTTACAGGCTCCGGATAAGTGTAAGACCACAGTTAGGTATGATTTAACCATCATATTGACATTTCCAGGGTTCATTTCCTTTTCCTGACTTCTCTTTTATTACCTTGATCTTAGTCTTGATGGTAACACCACCTTTGGGTAATACAGGCTTAGCCCCATGTTATTTGAAGATAACGCAAGGCAGCGCTAACTTAAGATGGCGTTAAGCTTATGCTAATGAGATCACTGACGGCCATTATTTTTGCATATATTTCACTTTGGGGATATCCGTTAAACTGAGGAGAACTAACAGACGATGCCTATTCAGGTAATGTTCACTTTGTAGCCCAGATTTAACAGAGCTCTATGGATCTATCCCCTGGAGTGAGGGTGCATTACAGTTATAGATCCCCAGCCCCTTTCTTCCAGAAGCAGGTGTTTCCTCTACAGGTCATACACAGTGAGTTAGAGGATCTTCTTTTTTTCAGTCATTTTTAGAGAGCAATAAAGTTGAAGCTTCAATTAATACATTATCTTAATGTTTATGCCCATAACTTGTGCTGTGCTTGTGCACATAATTATGAGGCTATATCCCTGAATTTTTGCAACGTCCAAAGAGTCCTCCCCTTTGCTATAAAAATCTTCCCATTTCCCCCCTTTTCGGCTTGACTTGTTAGTTGTGACTATCACCCTCCCTTTAATATTCCCCAATTTTCTATCCCGATGTTGATCCCACCTATAGTAAGGCACACATCAGCCGAAGATTTTATTGGAACCGATGTCCATCATTTGTCCTTTTCGACGTGCAAACGGCATCAAATATATGTACAGATGTTGAGATTTGGAAATAGTATGTCTCTACCAGCAAGCTCATGTCTTTCTACAGTCACACAAACCAGTTTCCACTGTCACAGATATCACTACATAAGTATAATCCTGAAGATTAGCCCAATATGTACTATCACAAAACAGTGGGGCCCATATAAAGATAGAGATGAATAAAGAAAATACCCTAAGGTAGATCTATAAATCACAGGCACGGGTGAAACTTTTCAGTGAACTAAATGATGTGTCTTTACCTGCAATGAAGGGTTTCAGAGGCACAGTTACTGCTTTGCCCAATCCAATTGGAGCATTGACAAAGTCTAGGAAATCAGACTCGGGACTAGATGCATACAAGTTGGCAGCTTTACAGGTGTCCAGAACAGATCCTCCACCAACAGCAACATAGGCATCAAACTTTCCTTTTCTAGCAAACTGTATCGCATCCATAAAGCTGTGGAGAGAAGATAAAACTGACAGAATTTGCTAGAACGCGTGGTACAATGTTGCAATGAGATACATATGAAGTGCTTGGAATTTCAGAGAAGGTAAGTGGCAGGGTACCGGCACCTGTTATATTACAAAAAAAAGCATTGCATACAAGTAAGGACAGATACAAAAAGGTAACGAGGGCCCTGCTCGTGAGGGGTTACAACCTAGAGGGAATAAGGGGCAATGTTGAAAGAAAAGGTAAAGTGGCTGCTCATTGTGGGACGGGGTGTGCCTCAGGGTGGGGTATGGTCCAGCTGCACAGCAGATCCTCCCATTAAGGTTTGGGGGTGCGGATGTTATTGTGGCGTTTGGTCCAACTGCACAGCAGGTTCCAATAGAGTGGGAGGGGAAGGAGGGGGGGGGGGAAGATGGGCTTCCTTGAAAAGGTGAGTTTCCAGGGAGATTTATATCTCTGATAGTTGGGAGAGAGTCTGATGGTGCGTGGTAGGGAATTCCAGAGAGAGGGGGCAGCACGGGAGAAGTCTGATAGGTTGAAGTGAAAGGAGGAAAGGCGGATATCGTGGGCAGAGCGTAGGGGGCGTTTAGGGATGAATTGTTACTTGCATAAATAGTGTAAAGTGTATATGTTCCCTGGTCTATCTATCCTATTCCCCCAAAACCAATGCCAAGCTGGAGCTAAAACGGGCTTATTCATAATCTTCTGTGTCCAGTTAAAAATATATTGAAAATACGCTACACGATTTAGAGTCACAAAACTTAAACACACCTGTGCAAATTGGGTTGCTAATGTAAAGATACAAAACCCCTACATGTTATAAGTCTTTGGTTAATGGGTTTTCTGAATTTTGTAAGAATGCAGGTTTACGAGAGACTAAACTCTATAAGAACAATAAAGATATATAGGAAATCCATTTTACACATAAGGTGGAAAAGTTATATAGGAGTAAACTGTGTGCTCATTTGCATGTAATTACCCAGAATCCCTGACTGCAGTGGAAGCATTGTATGCTAATAGATAATGGGGAAAGGCAGGGTTGCAGGCCAGTCTGAGACATCTGAATGTGCACACAAGTGGTATTTTTATTTGCTGAAATATATTACAAGTATAGTAGGGTTGAATACTATAGTTCACCTTGGGTTGGTGGTCATCTGAATCATAATTTGCCCACATTTTGACAACTATAACCTCATTCTCTATGTGAGGAAAAGAACAGGCCCACTACTTCCGTAAATCCAAGGACAGGAAACCCCCAATGCTACTGCACATCTGTATCCGTTCTTACCAAGGCACCTTTCACGCCACAGCAGGTATCTCTTAAGGGTAAATGTGATTTGACATGTTTACAGGCCAGGAAGAGGTAGTGAAACAGATAGTTTTGCGCTCATAAGTGACCTGTGGTATATATATATATGTGATGATAATAAAGGTATTCAATACAACCTGATATAGTGTGGTTTTATGCTGCTGGTCTGATGGGATTGGCTCAAACACCAGGCTATATGGAAACAAAGAAAAGACAGCGCAAAAAAACCATAGTGTAGTAAATTCAATTAATATTTATAAAGTGAAGGTGAGTATTGCACGTACATCAAAATAAAGGGTTAATAGCATGACATGTTTAGGGACATGTTACCACTCAGCAGGAACAGCCAGACACCAATGCAGAAATCTTTACACGTTCACCCTCTTTGCTGCCAGCATCCAGGGAGACTCGGTGCTGCTCTGTGGTGGCGAGTCGTGTTGAAGGAGCTCCAAACAGTGGATTGGCAGAGATGATCTCAGCTCACTTCCGTGTTACTCCACGCTGGTGTGTGACGTCATCCGGCGGCGTCTCTCAGCCTCTCGCGTCTCACACGTGTGGATCAGGAGAGATGGTCTGATGTGTTGCAGACTGGATTTTTTTTTTAGGTTGTCCTGCTGGTGGCTGCTTGTGTGTTCTGCTTCTCTCCAGTTCCTCCCAATGCCAATGACCCCTTCAGTGAGTCATTTGAAGCTCTTCAAAACACGTAGATGCCTTTCAATGGAGAAAGTGGCCCAGGACAACGAAAGATAAGGGACATGATAACCAGGAAGCAAGCTGCCAACTAAAGAGAGCAAAGTAAAATACTTCAAATGACTCACTGAAGGGGTCATTGGCATTGGGAGGAACTGGAGAGAAGCAGAACACACAAGCAGCCACCAGCAGGACAACCTAAAAAAAAAATCCAGTCTGCAACACATCAGACCATCTCTCCTGATCCACACGTGTGAGACGCGAGAGGCTGAGAGACGCCGCCGGATGACGTCACACACCAGCGTGGAGTAACACGGAAGTGAGCTGAGATCATCTCTGCCAATCCACTGTTTGGAGCTCCTTCAACACGACTCGCCACCACAGAGCAGCACAGAGTCTCCCTGGATGCTGGCAGCAAAGAGGGTGAACGTGTAAAGATTTCTGCATTGGTGTCTGGCTGTTCCTGCTGAGTGGTAACATGTCCCTAAACATGTCATGCTATTAACCCTTTATTTTGATGTACGTGCAATACTCACCTTCACTTTATAAATATTAATTGAATTTACTACACTATGGTTTTTTTGCTCTGTCTTTTCTTTGTTTCCAGGAAGAGGTAGTGTCTGCATGGCAGCTTGTGCTCTTCTAAAACAGATAGATCACGAGAGAATTCTATGTTACGATAAGTCTAAGGCAAACCCGGTATTATTCTGAGGCAAAAACATTACTTCCTGATGTATCAAAAGGCAAAAAATCCTGTTGATCTCACTCAGTGGGATTCCTTTATACATCTGTTTTCCATACGTTAGCACTACTTTTGCCTTGGTATATATGGGCCTTTCAATTCATACGTTTGTGACATCCTGCGTGCGGCTTGAAGCATCTCCTACTGTGCTTGCTCAGAGGTGGTTCAGAAGGAATGGTACATGCACTGTTACCTTTTATCAGTGGGTTCCACCCTGACATTGTCGTACAATCTGAAGTTAATTTCATTCTTTGCTAGTGAATTTATTACTGCCTGCACAGGAGAAAGCTGAACAAGGTTCTTGTCGGTCATCACACAGACATTTCGCACACCCAGATTCTGCAAGTCCTACAGAAGTGAGAAAAATAAACCTTTTTATTAGCTCCAGCCTCTGTATTATATGTGTAACGGGTACTCCCTTCTAGTCTGACCCACCCAATCTCATATTGGGCCATGTGGTCTAACCAGCGCCCATTACATGGTCGTGTTTGGTGGTGCACCTGTAGGCAACAGGACTCCTGAGTCTCCCGCATGATGGTATTCGGGGATTGTCAATCCAGACAGGCAGCTGAGGTAGTGTGTGCGAGTCCTACCTATATCACGTGCAGCGCCTCCACCTCATCAGGATCTCTGCGTCCGCATGTAGCCACTCCCACCCATACATAGGGCACCTCACCAGGGTGTGAGGGCAAACCTCCATGATTACTGCTGGCATCCCTGTAACTTACCAGGTTTACTGCCAGCAGGGGAGACAACTACAGACCATTTTACATGCATGGCTACATATGGATTTGAATATTACGTTGAAATGCTTACAGTACTTGTGTATTTGTGCAAATGTATTGTTGTAACTGGAAGAAAACTTATCAAAGCACTTCCATGATTGACCTTTGCATAAAATATAGGCGATCGCTGTGCTTTATTTAAAGAGGATACAAGAAGAATATAAACAGCATGGTATGTCAACAAGAGAATCTATTTCCTCTTTGTCACTACGACCTGTGTACGTGTATAACTGATCTTACCATGCCCACTTCTTTGGTAACATTTTCCCCATATCTGATGTTTGAAACAGCCATCTAGAAAAGAGAAAGTATGCACTGAGAAATGTACCCTTATTACTAACATGAAATCTATGCTGCGAATTCTATAGGACCTTGGATGGGAACAAGAATGGGGGAAATTATACTGGGCACTAAACTTCATAAAACTATTTTCAAAACCACAGTCTATTTATTAAGTCTGTTGAACATCCCCTCATTATCTTATTTTTCATACTATATATAAAAAAAATCATAATGCAAATCCACATTAAAATTATGCCAAATAAATATTACGAGTCTCCCTTAATTATGATTAGTTTAGACATGAAGAATTTGGGGTATCTTAACTACAACCCTGCCTTGGGTTTATCATGAGACCACAAATGTATGAATTAAACAATTTACTAATTTTGAATTCACAGGCTTAAAATTAGAAATCAATGGTTATGTTATAAGAAAGAATTCCAGAGTAGGATTGTTACATAGTTATATGGTAGATGAGGTTGGTGGAAAAACACATATCCATCAAGTTCAACCTATGATAAATTTAGACGACACATCCTATATTTGTATTTACAGTACCGTATTTTGATCCAGAGAGAGGCAAACAAAAAACTCCAGTGACACATCATCTAGTGATATCTCATAAGGAGAAATATACATTCCTTCCTAACTCCGAATATTGGCAATCAGACTTCTCCCTGGATCAACATCCTTCCCATGTTTACTTATTAGTAGATCCCTGTATAGCTTCCCTTTTCTAAAAAAAATGTCCAATAATTTTTTGAAGATTTCTATTGAATCTGCCATCACAGTCTCCATGGGTAATGCATTCCACATTTTAACTGCCCTTACTGTAAATAACCCTTTCCTTTGTTGCTGGTGAAATCTCCTTTCCTAGAACTTTAACGGATGACCCCGTGTCGTTAGTTCTGCCCTTGGGATGAATTATTCTTTTGAAAGCTCCTTGTACTGTCCCTGAATATATTTGAATATAGTTATGTAACGGGTTTTCCCCCACCCAATCGCATATAGAGTGCATGTGAGGGGGAACCTATATGTTACCAGGTGTGGTGCCATATACCCGTTAGGCTTACAGGAGGTTTGAGCCTCCGCTAGTGACAGCCTGGGGTGTATCCTCTGGAACGATCTTACTTCCAGCGCCTCCACCTGTGTAGGATTCTAGGAGTGTAGAATGTACCCCACACAGGACCCACATATAGTAACCACATACACAGGAGTATATATAAACAGTTTACTATATACAGAATCAAACATAAAACATTACACATACATCAGCAATAATAACAATATATAGAGGCCACCTTCTGTCTCAAGCTGGCAGCTATAACCTTAGCCCCTAACTGGGCTATGACCTTCTTAGCCCCTAACTGGGCTATACCTTTACACCCCCTTCCCAACCCCGTGTCCATAGAGTCCAAGCCCACCCGTGTGTGAACAGGCCTGTCACATGTGAGGAGCGAGGTAAAGTTGGTGCACGTGTGGAAGGTTGTAAATACCTGCCCAGGTGCCCCTGCATGTCTTCGCAAAGAGTATACTGGATTTGCTTGGTCCAGCGCTTATCTGTACCTCCGCGTGGGATGGGGTCCAGCCGGACGTCCCACCGTAAGGACAGTCTCTGGATCAGCAGCACAGCTTACAGGAACATGAAGCAACACTATCACTGGGTCCCTGCACTAAAGAACTGCAGAAGGGCCTATCAATAGGTCCTTTTCCTATCTGCGTCTGCGCAAGACTAATGGCCGCCGCCGCCACTTTCCTGCGCATACGCAACCTCTACAGTCCCTTCCTCTACGCACTTTCCTGCGCTATGTGTAATGGCCACCGCGACTACAAACGGTCACCGCGCATGTGCGAACCTCGCGCCAACCTCAACATGGCCGCCGGACACCTTTCCGCGCTTGCGCGAACAAGATGGCGACGCCCTGTCACTGATGTCACCGGGAGCCCCCGCAGCAGCACACACGTCAGGGGGAAAGAAACCGGGAGACAGGGGGACCGGAGTGACCCTGGCTACAGTTATCATATCCCCTCTTAGACGCTTCTTTTGTAATGTAAACAAATCTAAATTAGCTAGCCTTTCCTCCTAAATCAGATTTTCCATCCCCTTTATTAATTTGGTTGCTCTTTTCTGCTCTTTTTCTAATTGTATTGTGTCTTTATTTATATAGCGCCATTAATGTACATAGCGCTTCACAGTAGTAATACTCGACAATCATGGAATAAGTGCTTCAGACATAAAAGTAACATTTAGGAAGAGGAGTCCCTGCTCACAATCTAATTGGTAGGTAGGAAGAACGTACAGAGATAGTGGGAGGGCATTCTGGTAAGTGCATCTGCAGGGGGCCAAGCTTGATGTATCATGCGTATAGTATTAGCCACGGTGCTACTCATATGCTTCTTTAAGCAAGTGTGTCTTAAGGTGGGTCTTAAAGGTGGATAGAGAGGGTACTAGTCGGGTATTGAGGGGAAGGGCTTTCCAGAGGTGCGGGGTAGTCAGTGAGAGGTTTCCATAATGTCTTCTTTATGGAGTGGTGCCCAAAACTGTACTCCATATTCAAGGTGTGGTCTTACTAATGCATTATACAATTGCATAATTATGCTTACTTCCCTTCCATCGATTCCCGTTTAATGCAAGATAAGATCTTATTTGCCTTTGCAGCTACTGCATGACATTGAGAACTATTGCTAAGCCTGCTCTCTACAAACTCTCCTAAATCCTTCTCCATCAAGGATTGGCTTAATTTATCCCAATTTAATGTATAAATTGCCTGTTTATTCTTGTCTCCCAAATGCATAACCTTACATGTATCTGTATTAAACCTCGTCTGCCATTTACCTGCCCACGTTTGCAGTCTCTTCAAGTCCTTCTGAAGAGAAATTACATCCTGCTCTGATTTGACTACCTTACACAATTTAGTGTCATCAGCAAAGATGGAGACTTTGCTCTCTATGCCAACCTCAAGGTCATTAATAAACATGTTAAAAAGCAGGGGTCACAATACTGATCCTTGAGGTACTCCACTTACAACTTTAGCCCAACCTGAAAAGGTTCCAATTATGACAACTCTCTATTGTCTATCCTATCCTGTCCAACCAGTTTTCAATCCAGGTGCAAATATTTTTTACAGTCTAATTTCTTTAACACCTCATACATAAACCTTGGCCCCTTGCAGACGCACCTACCAGAACACCCTCCTACTGTCTCTGTACGTTCTTCCTACCAACCAATTTGATTGTAATCTTTGGAGCAGGGACTCATTTTCCTAAATTTTACTTTTGTCTGAATCACTTCTTCTCTTTGTGTTATTTATATTATTTGCTATTTATATGATTGTCACGTGTATTACTGCTGTGAAGCGCTATGTACATTAAAGGCACTATATAAATAAAGACATACATACATACAGACTAAATACCCTCTTTTTCATCTACCTGTAGTGCTGTGTCTCCTTCCCTGGTCATTTGATTTTGGTGAAATAAATAAATAAATAAATTCCCTTTGATAAAGTTGCATTTGTTGCGATGAAACGCGTCAGGGACGTACCTTACGACATTACGTCATCACGTTGTGTGCATCCTTTACGGCCGGGGAGCACATGGAGCTATAGTGAGGCTTACTCTGCTACCTTTGATTTGGAGGATTTCAAGTGGTACCGGAGAGAAAGCGCTGTTTGGGAGCTTGATTCCAGCTGATCTTGGACTCTCTACCTGTTGTGGATTGTACCTGCCTTGGTGGTGATTATAAAGATTTTCATTCAATTCCAGGTAATCTTCCCTCTTTAGTTAAAGGATTTGTGAACTGTCTTACCACACATGTAGTGTACCTCCTCACTTGTGGTTGTGGCCTACATTATGTAGGTAGGACCACAAGGCCATTAAGCACCCGATTCCTGGAGCATAGGATAAATATATTGAATGGGGTTACAAACCACTATGTGTCCAAACACTTTCTTCATGTCCATAATAAATCCCCTGACAGTTTGAGAATTATGGGGTTCAGTATTAGCTGGAGATCGGTTTAGACTCCTTTCTAGAAGGGAGAGCTTCTGGATTTTCAAGTTGAATTCTTTGGTTCCTTATGGGTTAAATGAGAACCTAGACATCAGCAACATTGTGTAATGTACAGGTTCTCAGTTTCAGTATATCATCCTTTCTATTTAATTTATAATTTTAATTTCATATTGTATTTTTATGTAGTTATTGCATGTTATTTATTTTAATATAATCTTACACTTTTTGAACTGTAGTGCTGTTAATGCTCTAAAATATATTCAATGAATTAATGTTTTTCTTTCCCTTTATGTGCCCCTTTAAAATCGTATGTATTCTCATTTACATCAGCTGTTCCTTTAAGAGCTGTGACCAATGAAAATTTATTGTGAGAGTGTGTATATATATATCCTAGTAGTTCCTCATACGTCATTATTCCCTGACGAAGTCGGCTTAGACCGACGTAACGCGTAGGACTGACGTCACCACGTTGATCACGTGGTGTCTTGAGATCATTGTGGACACTAAATATCGGATGTTTACTGAGGTGGTACGCTGTGGTGTATAAATCTGTTGGACCCTACACTACTTTGAAAGATCCTGACATCGTTTCTTATCGGCACAGTCTGCTATTGCTACCTACAGTGTCCTGGCGGTGCTCTACGGGTCTGCAGAAGTGTGAGTATTGGCGGATGCCTCTCCTCCCTGTCACCCGGCTAATCACACAATATACCAAAGAAACCTTTATGTGAATTTATTCTTTATCCATCTTGTAGATGTAGCCGTGACCCCTGATTCACCCCTAGAAATGGGAGGTTGCGCTTGCAAAGAGTAGTTGCAGAGCCCGCGAAGGAGGAGAGTACAATTTGGCGGGAGAGGAGCAGTCCCTTGACCCAGCAGCCCTACGGGGAGGGTCAGGTGAGAGCGGTTAGCCTATGGGAGGAGGAGTTGCCAGACATATAGGCAGGGGTTGCGCGCACGTGGAGAGAGAGCTTCGTGGAGAGACGAGGAGACGGAGATACTGCGCTGGGAGGTTGTACTCCCAGGCGCAGGCCAGGTGCCCCCGGCCCAGTTAGCCCTGAGTCACCGTAGAGACAAGCTGAGCCAGGGACACCCTTAGTAAGGGTTTTACCCCCTAACTATTAGTATTGTTCGGGACTATTCTGTCCAGAAGGAGATCGGGCTCAGACTTCCGTAGAGTGGCCAGAGTTCGAGAAGAAGCGCCCCAGCTCCTAGCGAGGGCAAGAGCGTGGTACCCTCAGAGACTCTTTTCGAAGAATCGTAGCAGTTCCGAGCACCGGAGTGTTCGGCAGGTATTTCATCAAGTGCACCAACTCTACCTTTCAATCACCTGAGACATAGTGGCTGCGCAGTCACCCATACACATACATAGACCTGTGGGAACGGGAGAACTGGTTAGCGTATTTGGACACGGGGTGGGATCACCCGGTGGCGGGATTGGGGAAAGTGTTGTTGGCGTCCGCCGAGGCGCAAGTTATTGTTGGCGTCCGCCGAGGCGCAAGGATGTTGACGTCCTCCGTGGCGTGTTAAATGATGTGTACCAGCATACCGGAATGTCCTGGCATGTAATGTATCGTAAGGTTGATCTATCAGTAAACGAGATTGGTTTTAGAACATGGCCGTGTAAGAGTAATTCTTGTATAAACGTCCTGCGAAGATTAACTCCCCCTTTGGCGGGATCTGTCGCAGGTGGAGGCGCTGCACCGAACCTATATATTGTATGGACCCCAGGCTCTCCGTGGCAGAGGCTAAGGCCCTGTGAGCCAGCAGGTAACACAGCACAGAGTAACAGCTTGCCAAGTGATAGGAAGCAGGGTTACATAAGTGTGCACTTTTATCACACATCTATTTTATTAAATAATTGTATTCTATGTCCTGGAGGTTATTGCACTAGGGGTGCACTTTTTGTCCTTTTTTCTTTTTTACATAGTTACCTGGGAGTGATTCTCCTTTGGATCCAGCAGCCCCCCTCATCAATTACTCAACTGGCTTTTGATTCCACACTCCCTCTAAAAAGGATTTTGATGACATTTTGTGTCTGAACACTTCGGATTGGACTCTGTTCATTTTGTGGTATATTTTATATCATTCATCATCAGATATTTGTGTTAGCGCTGTTTTCTTTCTCTTGTTATATATATATAACTTTATACACACTTTATATAAAAACAAACATCACAGCTTGCACTCAATGTACTGGTTCATATAGACAGGTGCTAGTCTCAAATAACAGAAAAACAACATTACCATTCTCTCGTCCGGTAAAGAAAGACTGCACTCGGTTCAGTAATCATGAAAAACTGTATTGGGCATCTGAATAGAAAAGATAAGTCACCCAATCCATATATATATATGTAACGGTATTTCTGGCCAGGCCTGACCCACCCAATCTCACATTGGCCCCTGTGGTCTAACCGGACCCCATTACAGTGTGAATATGCCTGATGGTGCACCTGCTGGCTACAGGACTCCTGAGTCTCCCGCATGATGGTGTGTGGGGAGAACCCGTCAGACAGGCAGCTGAGGTAGTGTGCTGAGTCTCACCTAGTTCCAGTGCAGCGCCTCCACCTCACCAGGGTCCCTGCGTCCGCAAGGGGATGATCCTGGCGAGGAACTCCTCCGTGGTGCTCCTCTCTGTACACTCATTCCAGATAGATACACGAGAGGGTTTCTGGCTGAACTCATCTTTATTGACACGGCAGGGCAACTGCCCTCCACAAGGAGTATCTTCAGCCGCTCATCTCGCCAGTGCTCCCTTTTGATAGGTATATCACCTAGATCAGGGATTCACTATTCCCGCAGGAATCACTGTCCTGTGCCAGGTCCCTGGACACAGCCTCCCATGGAGTTACTATAACATAACTGACACTCTGATAGAACTTGAACTCCTTCCTCAGCTCTGACAAGAGCTGGAACTCCTTTCTCAGCAGAACCACTAGCAACCAACTTTGCAGCAACTCAGCAACTAACTTTGCAACACAGTGCTGTGCCTTATGTAAGCTTCTGAGGCTGACACACCTCTGACATCACTAACCATGGAGTCAGAGCATGTGACCAGTCCCAGCCATACACAGAGCACCCCACCAGGGTGTGAGGGAAAACCTCCATGATTACTACTGGCATGCCCATACTTACCAGGCCTTACTGCCAGCAGGGAGAGATGACTGTAGGCATTTTACATGACCGCTACATTCTCCCCCTGGTGAATCCCATCGTCCTCGCTGGGACCTAAATTTGCATACCTCTTTCCAGGAAGCACTGCAACACAAAACATAATTAACATCACACAAATTTTCTCATAATGCAGTACAAATGAATACAGTACATATCTCCATCATAAACATTACAGATACATCCTAACATAGATGTATAACAACCAGGGTTACTCCCTTATGGAGTATCCATTAGTGGTACTACCATACCCTCTTACGGTGGCTTGCGCACAGCATGGTCCACGGGGCTTAAAGCAGCAATGCTGTAACCCTCTGTGCGACACTTCTCATGTAACCCGCCAGGATCCCAATCTTCTTCCCCTGATCCTTCCTCCTCATCAGTGCCATATCCCCTATCCTCACCAGTGGAACCCATCTTAAACTCAATTTCTCCCTCCATAAGGGGTTCAGGGACATACGGGTACTCCAACCCGTGGGACGCCTTGTATTTGGCAATAATGGCCCTCTCGGCCCGGCTACATCGGATTAGCTCAGCATTCCCTGCCCGTCCGGGCAACACCCATGATAGGGGCTCATCAGGGTCTACTGGATCGGACAGAATGTCAGGATCCATGGGCTCTATTTCCCTGCGCTCAATTTTGAACCACCGTTCCTGTAGCTCTCTCTCCCTTTGCACAGGTGTAAACTGTCCTACTGCCCACCATCGGGTCTCCTTACGTTCCTCAGACCCCCACTCTAGTGAGTCCCCCTCCTCTGTATCCCCCCAAGAAGATACCCCAGAGGTCCTTGATGAAAGAGGCGTAGACCACCTCTCTTGTTTGGAGCTATCCTGAGACTTAACTACGGCCACACTAGGTACCCATCGGGACTCAGATACTTTTCCCAACTGCCCTCCACCCCTCGATACACCATCAGAGGCATAGCTGTTCAGTCTCTCCCCAGTCCGTTCCTCACCGGTTCCCTGGGACCCTCCCGACATTCCCAAACTGGACGTGGACCCACGGGAAAAGGTGACTGGGACAGGGGCATTAGCTAGGGCGTGGGGTTGGGCATAGGGACAGGGAATGGGCACCCGCGGGGTTCCGACCCGCTCTCTGCCTTCGGATAGTCCCGTATCATTGTGCGGACGTGCCGCTGGTTGGGCCTCACCCGTCTCAGCTCTCCTCGCAGCCTGCCAGCTCTGTGTTGACACAGGTGATCGGGAAGCACTGCCCGATCGCCGAGGCGTTGTGGTTCTCTCTCTGGTCGTTCCGCTACCTCCGCCGGAAGTGACGTCATCACCGGAACCGGATACTCCGCCATCTTGCGATGGATCCCCAAGCGGGATCTCTTCCTCCACAACGACATCCGCCGCCGGAAGTGATGGTTCTGCTCTCCGCTCCGCTCGGGCCTGGGCTAGGCCTTCCTCCGCCGTTGCCACCACCGGCGCCTGGGGAGGGTAAGGATGTATCTCACCGCTCCGTCGGCTCGGGATGGAATCTTCTCCTTTTTCCGCGCTGTAAGTCACCACGGCCGTGGGACTCCGCCTCTCTGGTTGGTTCTGCACTGGCGACACGAGACTCCGCTCCGCCGCGACACAGGTAAGTGCCGGTTCTTTTCCAGCACCGCTGTAGTGGTCCGCCGGTAGGCGCATCACCACCGTCGTTAGGGTCGCTTGTTCCTCTTTCGAGGGGCCGAACTCCGACTCGGGGAGTGGCACTCCTGCAGGGGACCGACGGTGAGGTTCCGGGTTCTCACCGCGGTTGTAGACCCCTTTCTCTTCAGGCTCCGTTCTGCTCGTTAGGAGCGATCCCCATTCTCCGGGATCAACTGGTTCGGTGCAGGCCGCACGCGGGGCTTCAGCCGTCAGCATGGCTGTGTCCGCCCCCGCCTTGACTACCAGGGAGCATCCTGGCAATGAGTAGGGATATACCCCAATGTCCATCTCGCTCTTTGTTGTGCTGGTTACGGGAGACACTTTGCACAGTGGTCTCTCCTGTTCCACAGATAACGGGGCAGGTGATTCCTTATCTCCAGCTTCACTGGTGTGGTCCGCCGGCTGGGGCATCACCACAGCTGGGTGTTGGTCATGGGAGGCACTAAGTAACTTCTCCCTGAAGACAGCCTGAACTTCAGCAGTACTCATATTGATATAGAGTCCCGGCTCCTCCTCCTGGTGAACAGAAATGGCTGATGACTGCTCAAAACTCTCGCTCCCCCTGGTGGAATTTAAAGGAGGGACGGCACACTCTTTCACGTTATGGCCCCTAATTGGCTCTAAGTCCGTCACAGTCTCTGAGGGCGCGGCTACAGCTTTCGCGCCATACCTCCCCGCAGGGTGTGGTTTCCTCTTTGGCGCCAATCCCGGCCAACTTTCTGCAATTTTAGCATTTGCAGAATTTTCTGCAACTGGCCCACGCGGTCTCCCAGGGAAGCGGGAACCGCCATTTTGGGTCGCTCTGCTATCCATATATTAGCAGCAGCTGTAACTTCGTGTTTCCCTATCTTCTCCACTAGCCACTTCCAGGAAAGGGGGTCACCCCGCATCCAAGAGCACCTCATCATGACCACAACAGGATGGTCAGGCATCGCTCCTCTCAGAAATTGATCACAACAGTACATATCCACTTCGGTGGCCGTGATACGATCCCTTCTCCGCATCTCCCACAAGACTGCACCAATCCGCAGGAGGAACTCAGATAGCTCCTCTCCGTCTTTCTGGCGAAGACTGTAGTACCGCCTCATCAATTGTTCCATGTCCTCTTTACCCGCACACACACCATGTGCGCTCTCTCTATTAGCCTCCGTCCGCCATTTTGGACTATCCGCACCGCGCGGATCCTCCATTCTTGCGGTCGCCATTTTCTCGCTGCTGTTACTGTACATGGGGCTCCGTTCTGCGGGGCAGCCACCACACCGGTACAATAAAGATTAGCTTCAGATGCACCACCACATGTGTACCTTATCTAGGTGTGACCCAGTATTGCACTACCTCAGGCTAGGCTCACTCTCTCAGTGTCTGCTGTGACTCCTTCCTCCCAGTCTGTGCTCCCTACGGTGAGAGTCTGGAATGGCTAGGTACTCTGGCTGGCTCTGCCATGCAGTACTTGGGGCGTCTACCTGTCTTGGTCAGCCTAGCGCAGACCCTCTCCAGGACTCCTGACCAAGTTAACAGGCTGTCCCTTCTGGCATCCTACCAACTAGCACTGCCTCAAGGTGACTCGGTCAGCTATAGCCCGCTCCAGACCCCTCACTCCCTTCAGGCCCCTAGGTTGTCCCTGCGAACTGACAATATCCCGTCAGCCCCCTGACCACCCTAGGTCCGTCCCTACTCAGCACAAAGTGGCAGCAGACACTCTCCCTGTTTCCCAGTGACCTAGCTAAAAGCCTGTCCTGTTGACGGATCTGATCTCAGCAGCTCGCCTCCAAATGTAACGGTATTTCTGGCCCGGCCTGACCCACCCAATCTCACATTGGCCCCTGTGGTCTAACCGGACCCCATTACAGTGTGAATATGCCTGATGGTGCACCTGCTGGCTACAGGACTCCTGAGTCTCCCGCATGATGGTGTGTGGGGAGAACCCGTCAGACAGGCAGCTGAGGTAGTGTGCTGAGTTTCACCTAGTTCCAGTGCAGCGCCTCCACCTCACCAGGGTCCCTGCGTCCGCAAGGGGATGATCCTGGCGAGGAACTCCTCCGTGGTGCTCCTCTCTGTACACTCATTCCAGATAGATACACGAGAGGGTTTCTGGCTGAACTCATCTTTATTGACACGGCAGGGCAACTGCCCTCCACAAGGAGTATCTTCAGCCGCTCATCTCGCCAGTGCTCCCTTTTGATAGGTATATCACCTAGATCAGGGATTCACTATTCCCGCAGGAATCACTGTCCTGTGCCAGGTCCCTGGACACAGCCTCCCATGGAGTTACTATAACATAACTGACACTCTGATAGAACTTGAACTCCTTCCTCAGCTCTGACAAGAGCTGGAACTCCTTTCTCAGCAGAACCACTAGCAACCAACTTTGCAGCAACTCAGCAACTAACTTTGCAACACAGTGCTGTGCCTTATGTAAGCTTCTGAGGCTGACACACCTCTGACATCACTAACCATGGAGTCAGAGCATGTGACCAGTCCCAGCCATACACAGAGCACCCCACCAGGGTGTGAGGGAAAACCTCCATGATTACTACTGGCATGCCCATACTTACCAGGCCTTACTGCCAGCAGGGAGAGATGACTGTAGGCATTTTACATGACCGCTACATATATATATGGATTGGGTGACTTATCTTTTCTATTCAGATGCCCAATACAGTTTTTCATGATTACTGAACCGAGTGCAGTCTTTCTTTACCGGACGAGAGAATGGTAATGTTGTTTTTCTGTTATTTGAGACTAGCACCTGTCTATATGAACCAGTACATTGACTGCAAGCTGTGATGTTTGTTTTTATATAAAGTGTGAGGAAGGTCACACTTTGATGACCGAAACGTTGGATGCAATGCCATGTATTTGTTTTGAATACAACATCTTTGGATTTCCCTGGCTGTGTGCTGTCTCGTTTTTCCCGGACCCCCATCTGGTAAATTGTGTGTGTGTGTGTGTGTGTGTGTGCGTGCGTGCGTGCGTGCGTGTGTGTATATATATACACACATATACACACACACAAAATTATATAATATTTTCACTACATAAAACATAATACAGTACATGCTCCATACACAGCCCCTATATGCACTAGCCACATACAGTATATGGACATAAATATAGTACATCTAAATGTATCATCTAATATATCTCTAATATATCTCTTTAATCAAGTAGTTTAAAGCGACTTGGACTTTTGCTTGCAGGTTTAAAGGCAGTTTCTGTATTGTTTCATGAAACAAAAGCCACTGATCATAATTGTTTTAAATCTAAAAGCATGAGACATTTAAAATTGCCAAATTCTGCTTATTCTGAAAGGAATAAAATATGTCGCCAGGATTCTAAATGAAATGTAAAGGTAATCTGTAAAAAGGAAATACAGGCATACCCTGCATTAACATACGCAATGGGACCGGAGCATGTATGTAAAGTGAAAATGTACTTAAAGTGAAACACTCCCTTTTTTTTCACTTATTGATGCATGTACTGTACTGCAATCATTATATACGTGCATAACTGATGTAAATAACGCATTTGTAACAGGTTCTATAGTCTCCCCGCTTGCGCACAGCTTCGGTACAGGTAGGGAGCCGGTATTGCTGTTCAGGACGTGCTGACAGGCGCATGCGTGAGCTGCCGTTTGACTATTGGGCGATATGTACTTACTCGCGAGTGTACTTAAAGTGAGTGCCCGTAAAGCGGGATATGCACTGTACTGATTTGTGTTTACTATGGGGGATTGCACTTTGAACTTGAATTTGTTTCTAATTAAAATATTGTGCCGTATATACTGTACTAAGCATTGCTGCTCCATAAGACACGTTCTGGCCCATGCAAGTGAAGTAGCACCACTTAGCTAATATTGGCCATTATGTGATGTTAATTTATTACAGATGTAGAGAGAAAATTGTAATATTTTAACTTTTTTTAAATAACCAAACTGCTTGTAATAGGATTTTTATTTTTACCTCAAATGCATATTCTGTTGTTTTTCCATAAACTGGAGCTGGAAATGAAATAAAATAATAATAATAATAATAATAATGTGTAGTCTGATATATATTAACAATTTGAAACAAATATTCACATATGAAACATTTCCCACCGCATGTGATTTTAAAGAAAGGGGTATTCCCACCTACCTAATGCAAAAAAAAAAAGGTGTTCAACTACCAATTTACTAATGCCTTCTCCAAACAAATGCACTTATCGTAAAAGTGAAAATGTCGCCTTTTACAAACGGATACGCTTTCCTTTTTGTGGGGTCTTTCAGTCCAGCTAACTGAACCTGGTACTCTATGGTGTTAGGCCTAAATCCACAATGCTCCATTTCTTCAGGGCTTATACTGGAACGCAGGGACGGCTGGGAGTATGGTAGGGCCCAGTGCACACTGCCGGCATCTCCTCCTGCTACCTTGAGATGATGCGTCGCCTTGACGACACGCCATCACATCACGTGAGGTGGCACGCGGGGAACTTTTGCCTAATCTCACGTCACAACCTCATGTGACGTTGCATCGTCGCGTGGTAGCAGCAGGAGATGCCGGCACTTACAGAGGCCCCCGTCACAACATTTAAACTGTGATTCCGGAAGTTGGGCCAGGGAAGAGCGCGGGGGCCTCTGTAAGGTGTGATGGGACGCTTGCTAAAAGAGGAATGGCATCCTCAAAGCTAATTATATACAAAAACATCCCACAAGCATTTTTTAGGGTAGGCTTAACATCACATAAATTGGAGCATCATGTAGTAATCTTAGTGTTACCCGATCCAGACCCTGAAATAGGTCTTTAGCTCGAGTTGGGAAAGAAGGGGGAGGAAAATAGCACTATGCTAGTAATATCCTAACTTAAATCCTATTGAACTACAGTATGTTAGGTAAACGCCTAACTGGGGTGTAACACCCATATAGACCCTGTAAAAGCCCTATCACAGGGTATGGATGAGATTTATGCCACATTTAACTATGACTTAACTTCATGTTAGTTAAGTCCCTGAGCTAACCTTAGGCCTCGGGCATGGTGCCTCGGGCCGCGCTGAGCCGTGCTCCTGCTCTGCCTCGCCTGCTTAATCTGGTGCTTTTTTGTGTCCTGGCAGGTGAGGCAGTGAGCGCGCTTTGGGGCGGGCGGAGGCGTGACGGAGGCGGGGCTAGTCCCTCGCTCCCATTGGATGTTTGTGGTCACGTGACCACTCCTCCGCTCCCCTCAGCACGAAAAGTTAAACCTGCCTGTCTGCTGAAATTTTCTGAGCCTCCGCACGCATGCGGAAGCGGCTCCTAAAGCCGCTCTGATTGCAGATGCATGGGGTAAATGCATCTGCTCAGCCCGGCTCAGCACGGTCTGCTTTACCATGTCCCAGGCCTTAGGCGTTGCTATTACAACACGTCATTTGCATATAATGTGCATGTCCTTATAGTTACCGCTATGCTCTTTCCGTCTCTTTACATAGCTCAACATTACGGTATTGTGCTTTGAAAATGCGCTGTTAATCCTAACGTGATGTTAAATTAGGTTAGTGGCCACATCAAGTGACTTAACTGAGCTTTCTGAATCTGGGCCTTAGAATTACATAGAAAAAGGAACAAACCAAGGTAACAATCATTGAGTACTAAATAAAAAGTCATGGTTATCTGTTGAAAACAGCATACAAACACAAATGGTAGCAACAAAAATATGACTATTTTCCTTATGGGATGTGATCCATACTGTATCTTATTTGTTACCTTGAGAGTAGGTGTGAGAATGTGCTGGACACTTGCATCTAAAAAACAGAAACAAACACAAAGTAATGCTAATCAAAATTCCCCACTGCAAATAAACCACATTATCTCCTCTGCCAGAGGCACCTCGAATGCATTGCAAAGTGTTGTAACACACAGCGCTGAGTCCATGCAAAAGTCAGTGAGGCAGCAATAATACCATCTGTCATGATAATATCATTAGATATTATGTATTTGAATGAAAGTGGCACTTCGGGAAGTTAACGTTGGTTACAAATTATCTAAAAAAAATAAATACATGGATTATTTTTTTATGGCAGGTAGAACCGCTATCCATTCCAAGTTTTATGTGGGGGGTTGACATATGGCTGTTTTGACACTAGATTAATCATCAAACTTTTTAATGTACCTTGAAAGGCATTATTCGGATGATCTGTGAAATATCAGGGGTGTGGTTAGCATGACAGTTCCAAAAGTGTGTACATTTATTAAATGTGACATATCCTCGGCCTGACAGCAATTCACAAGAATAACAAATAGATATTTGTAACGGTTGTGATTATATGAATCAAATGATATAAAGAAAACAGGGCTTTCTATGTATAATCTCTGTTTCTCATGCAAAAATAGAAGTTATACTGTCATATTTCATATCCAGGTGCCCATATTAAGTACACAGACATAATAGTGAAGATAGTATTATAGAAACAAAGTTATTGTTGTAGCCAGGCTCCCTTAGGCTACTAATGTTCTGGCCCCTCTAGCACTGTAAGTCCCAGTAACGAGTAGGCAGTGTTGGGAGCAAATCCTGCAGGGCCTGGTTATGTTGTTATGTGTGTTATTTTAAAAAGTTCAGGAGTAGCCTGGTATTACAAGGGGGCCTATGACTGATAGGAGGCCGGCTTAAAAGCCACTCCCCTGGGAAGGAGGGGGTTTCCTCTATGGGTTAGAGTAAGGGTTTCTGGGGTTAGTTCTGTGCTGCCCTCCATGCTATGAGGATGCAGCCGTGAGCCTCCCCTAGTAAGGAGGAGACCTTGCCCTGTTTGGGGGTAAGGTGTGCTGAGGAGGGGTATTCAAGGCCTCAAGCCTGGGTACTACCTTCGGGGACTGTATCCTGTATTGCTGTGATGTGATCAATAAATCCCAGTTATATCATCTCTGGTGTGATGCTTAGTGAGGGAACAACCTAAGAGGAGTGCCCCTGAGGTCCATCCTGGCTTCACCAGGAACCTCTTGGGCTGGAGGCGCTGCCACTGACTGACAAACCATCCATGATAGCCTGTCCTGATGTCTCTCTACAACATCGCGGAGATCTTAGGCCTCCTGCTGCACCTCACAGGTATGCCCCAGCACTAAAATACACTGGTTGCGACACAATCTCCCTTAGAGTGGGGAAAAGGTGCTACATAGTCTAAGTACTATAAAAACATAGGGGCCGATTCACAAAGATAAGTGGTTTAAAGTGCGATAAATGCCTTTATAGCACGATACTGCCGCCTCGGCTATTCACAAAGCAGTGATAACAGTGCAGTATCGCGCTATAATGGCTTTTTATCACCCATAAACAGTCAGTGGAAAAAAAAAGTCGTATGATAGGCCCAAAAATGTCAAATCCGCCGTTTTTTGCCAGTAACGGTTATTCACAAAGCAGTGATCACTTTATCGTACTATAAAAGCTCACCATTTCTTTTCACCAGCTAAAGCATTGATTCCCAACCTTTTTTGTTTGGAGGAACCCTTTAAGTATTTCGTAACATTTCGGGGAACCCCTAATTGGATGACACATGTCTAAAGCAGTAGGGGTAATAAATAATAATGAACTCATACTTTTGAATAAACAATGTGTATATATTTTGTAATGATTTTGGTTTAAACATCACCCCCCCTTCATCTCACATCCCCTCCCCCCCTGCATCTCTCTCTCCCCTACCTCTCCTTCTCTCTCCCCTACCTCTCCTTCTCTCTCCCCTACCTCCCCTTCTCTCTCCTTCTCCTCTCTCCTTCTCTCTCCTTCTCCTCTCTCCTTCTCCTCTCTCCTTCTCCTCTCTCCTTCTCCTCTCTCCTTCCCCTCTCTCCTTCCCCTCTCTCTTCCCCTCTCTCTTCCCCTCTCTCTTCCCCTCTCCCACACAGTGACACACACACACACAGTCACACACACACACACACACACACACACACACACACACACACACACACACACACACACACACACACACACACACACACACTTTGCAGCAAAAGCAGCCTCTGTCCCTCCCTCAGCTCACATGTAAGGAGAAGCAGCAGCCTCCTCTTCCCCCCTCCCCCCCAAGTGCAGGGCTGCTTGAGCGCGCTCCGAGGAGAGCAGAGGGCTGTTGCTGTGAACCCACAACATGCGGTCAAAGGAGCTCTCAATGCAAGTCAAACAGGGCATCCTTAGGCTGCAAAAAAAAAAAGAAAATCCATCAGAGAGATAGCAGGAACATTAGGAGTGGCCAAATCAATAGTTTGGTACATTCTGCGAAAAAAAGAATGCACTGGTGAGCTCTGCAACACAAAAAGGCCTGGACGTCCACGGAAGACAACAGTGGTGGATGATCGTAGGATCCTTTCCATGGTAAAGAAAAACCCCTTCACAACATCCAGCCAAGTGAAGAACACTCTCCAGGAGGTAGGCATATCATTATCCAAGTCTACCATAGAGAGAAGACTTCACGAGAGCAAAAACAAAGGGTTCACCACAAGGTGCAAACCATTCATAAGCCTCAAGACTAGAAAGGCCAGATTAGACTTTGCCAAACAATATCTAAAAAAGCCAGCCCAGTTCTGGAACAGCATTCTTTGGACAGATGAAACTAAGATCAACCTGTACCAGAATGATGGTAAGAAAAAAGCATGAAGAAGGCTTGGAACGGCTCATGATCCGAAACATACCACATGATCCGAAACATACCACATCATCTGTAAAACACGGTGGAGGCAGTGTGATGGCATGGGCATGCATGGCTTACAGTAATACATTGGGCTCTGATTGAACTGTTGCACGCTTTGTAGAGTAATTTACATTTTCAGCTATATTTTGCTACAACATAATTTTGTGTGTTAAGTGCATAGTTTTCATAATAAGCAAAGACCAAAGGCTCTGTATGTACATCTTTTAATCCTTTGGAGGTGGCAGCGACTTAAAGTCATATAGTGACGTATTGAGGGTATATATTATTCATTTGAGGGACCTTTGCGGAAAGTGAAAAGTGGCTCAGCTAATTAGCTGTGTGTATTAACCCTTGTTACAAATATGTCACATGCTCACAGGTATGCCGTTCGTGACACATGGTATATTGGGACGGATTGAGGGGAGATATTATTCATTTGAGGGACCTCTGTGGAAGATGAAAAGTGAATCAGCTAAATACAGTAGCTGTGTATTAAATACTGTTTCATATACAAGTCACATGGTCCTAGGTGTGCAGTATGTCTGGGTGCGCAAAAAAGTGGGGGGCGCGATGGCTACAGAGGTTCTGTGCTGTCCCCAAGACACTTAAATTAAGTGCCGGGGGGCCGCGGGAGGCCTCTGCAGCTTCTCGTACCCAATCTTCGGCAACGCGTCGCCATGATAACTGGCGTCAAATGACACCGCGGGGTCATGTGATGTCACATGACCTTGCTACGTCACTTGACGCCGGAGCCTTGAAGGAGGGGGGGCGTGAGCCGGGAGGGGAGAAGGCAGGGGGGCGCAGGGTCAAAACTTTGCGCACCCCTGCCGTACGTAACACCATCTATGACATTGCCATTAAATAGTAGCAGTAATGTGTATAATTTCAAGAGATCCTACACCTGATGACTCCTTCAGCACTGCACGAGGATCTTCAATGCACTGCTTGTTATGCTATTTGTATGCAGAAACCTTTCAAAAGTGTGACATTGTCAAGACCGTAAGGTACATGTAATGTAAAAAAAAAAAAGAACTGGATTTCGCCTAGAAATACATAGAGAAGGAAACCAATCCAAGGTTCACTAAGTAAAATACATTGATAACTTTGTATTAGAGAGTAACTGAGCTATGTTTTCTATGTTTTTCTTGTTCCCACTTGCCGTCAAATGCATTTTTACATTCAGTATCATAGTTACATATTAGACATGGTTGAAAAAAAGACATGTCAATCAAATGCAACCTATGTTAAATTTAGACAGATACTTATCCTATATTTGTATTTACAGTACTTTGGTCCAGAGGAAGCAAAACTAAAAAAAAAAAACAGATTACAATGGGCTGCTACTTAGGAGATTCTTCTCCACAATGTTTTAAAGAATATATCTATGTGAGGGCGCATTCTTAAAGTGTTCAGATAAAGTGTATTTGTTTTACTGTCTGCACCATTGCGTTTTCTCCGTCTTTCCCGAGATCGATCACAGTCTACCGATAGACCAGATTTAACGTTTGCCACGGTATGGGAATTAACTGAATACTACACACAGAATGTGAGTAAACACTCCAGAAGACCCCATAGATATCTGACCTTCTGTTGCTATATTGCACCATTAGTTTTCCTGTGTTTTCTTCACTCCCACATATTGGACATCGTCCACTGGTCCCCTATTTTGAGAGCACTATTGCTAAGTCTGCTGTATCCAAGCACTCATAAATCTTTCAAGGATTCACCTAATTTTTCCCCATTTAATGTGTAAGTGACCTGTTTATTCTTGTTTCCCAAATGCATAAGGTAAGTACAACAAGGTATTGAGAAAAAGTTCCCGCTGCGGCGCACCAAAGTACATGTAGGTAAGTAATGGTTAATTAGATAAAACTTAGCTTTAATTTGACTTTACTCTAAAATAAATGGCATCATAATACAAAAAAATTCCAAATGCATAACCTTAACTGTATCTGTATTAAACCTCATCTGCCATTTACCTGCCCAAGTTTCCAGTCTCTCCAATTCCTTTTGGAGAGAAATTACATCCTGCTCTGATTCTATTACCTTACACGATTTAGTGTCATCAGCAAAGATGGAGACTTTGCTCTCGATGCCAACCTCAAGGTCATTAATAAACAAGTTAAAAAGCAGGGGTCCCAGTACCGTTCCCTGAGGTACTCCACTCACGACTTTAGCCCAACCTGAAAAAGTTCCATTTACGACAACTCTCTGTGGTCTGTCCATCAACCAGTTTTCAATTCAGGTGCATATATTTTTACGGAGTCCAATTTGCTTTATTTTGTGCACTAACCTCGTGTGGAACCGTATCAAAAGCCTTTGCAAAATCTACATCAACATCAACTGCATTACCCGGGTCTAAATTCCTACATGCTGCCTCAAAACAACTTATTAGGTTAGTTTGGCATGATCTATCCTTCATAAATCCATGCTGCTTATTACTAATTTTGGATCACATTGTTTCTTTTATGTGTCTACACTTAGTAGCCAAAAACACGGTTAAAGTGAAGTTGTACATACCCTTCAAACAAGAATGAAAGAGAATTTCATTAGTAGGTGACACTTATTAAAGCAGCACTCCTAACGACACTTTTTTTGTTGTTGTGTTTTTTTCGTAAAAAAATAAAATTGAAGCGGGGTCTCCGGAGCTGAACCGCGTTATTTACAGAACCGGGGACCCCTGCTTCCAGAGATACTTACCTCGGAATGGGGTGCTGGTATCTCTGCGCAGTTTAAAGGTCATGCATCACGTGGGCCAATCGGAAGTCACAAGGGATGATGTCATGGCTTCCTATTGGGCCGCAGGCCACCATATTGATAGCTCCGACTAGCTTCATCTGGGCGCTACCGGCACACCCTTCCGAGGTAAGCAGGGGATCGCCAGAGCTGAAATGAATGCGGTTCAGCTCCAGAGACCCCATGCTTAAAATCTACAAAAAAAGGTGTTGCGTGGACCAACAATGTATTTATAAGGAAAGCATGAGGACAGTGCATGCCAAGATATACTGGCCTAATGCGGAGGAGAACATTGGTCTCGAAAGCTTGACTTAAATAAATGATGTTAGTCCAAATAAAAAAAGGTATCCCCATCTATTGAAGTACTTGCTCATTCTTCCACAATTGCAACTGCACTAATGTGCTTTTCATAGCCTACTTAAAACAAGGAAACATTGGTAAAGGAAAAGTTATGACTCAGTGTCCCTCTACTCTGCCCATCTATTGTTTTGGTATTACCTTATAAAAATCATTTGTATCTTTTTAAAAACAAAACAATGTTTTTATATGAAATGCGCACGTTTTTAATTTTATATTTACTGTTTGACAGGATTTAACAAAAAGTGCAATTTTTTTTAGCAACATGGTGATGCAACTCTATCTTGCTTAATGTTCATAAACATCTCACCTGCAAAGCTTCACTCCCTAGCTGACACATTTCAGCCTGATTCTATTCCTGGATCAAACGTTCCATATTTCAGCTAAGAGGTTTTATAGCTAAGTAAGTGGGACCACTGTCAGTGTGCACTCTGTAACTGTAAGGAGAGCCTGTCCTATTACAACCATGTTGTAGAGGAGCCATACGTAAAGCCAGTACAGACAGCAACATTATTTAACAATACTACCATTTCTAAATTGCAAGCAATCAATACTGTGGGAAGAAACCAAAACTAATTGGAGTCCCAAGAATGTGACCCTAAACCCCACTCAGAAACCACAGGTACAAGAAACACAAGCTGCAATGGGACATGCCAATTGCAGCCCCTTCTTCTATGAAATGCACTGCAGGCATCTTCAACGCTGGAGTGATTAATATGCAAATATTACAAGGGACATTTGAACATTTCAATAGAAAAGAAAGATATAAACCTATATTCTATATGGTGAGATGCAGCGTAACAACAGTACAGATAAATAGAAATCAATGCATTGTTAACTGTGCATTATTCCGGCTTTTTACTATATTGAATAGGGTCCATGGAAGCAAACGTGTGGACAATTCTGTTTCTAGTACCTTTTTAAAGGCACAAAATTCTGCATTGATACGTTTTTGAGAGTGAACCTTCTCTCATTAGGCCAGTTATACAAAGGCTAATAAACGCTTGTCCTTGCAATGTTTTATTAATCCATCGGCAGTAAAAGGTATTAAAAAAACAAAAAAAAAACAGATGTGTTGATACATTTCATTCTGAACATTTGGTTGCAGAAAGGGTAGAGCACGGGAGCACAGCACAAAATCCATCCATGAAGAGGAAATAAGTTCAGGGCAACTCCATAAAAAAAGTTAAAGGTAATTTAATGCGTACAAAAATGAGAAGAGAGCTAACGCACCAACGCGTTTCATCCCAAAGGGACTTTATCAAGGTGTAATTAGACATACACTTTTGCACTTTTTATACCTGTACAATTCGCGCCAAAACCGTCCGGTGTAGCGTCGTACCTGTGCGTCTGGGGTCCGTCGTGCCCCAGACGCACAGGTATGATGCTACACCGGCTGGTTTTGGCGCGAATTGTACAGGTATAAAAAGTGCAAAAGGGTATGTCTAATTACACCTTGATAAAGTCCCTTTGGGATGAAACACGTTGGTGCGTTAGCTCTCTCCTCATTTTTGTACACTCATTAAATTACCTTTAACTTTTTATAGGGATGTAACCCTCTTTCCCCCCCACCCTAAGTGAGATTGAGGTGGGTAGGTGTATCTGACTACTTATCAGGGTGATGCTGTACCTGTTTGACAACCAGGAGGGCTGAGCTTCCGCCATGGGGAACCTGGGGTATATACTTCTTACACTCGGTGCAGCGCCTCCACTGATGAGGGATCCCAACGTGGTGGGAGTGTGCCCTCACCAGAACAACCATACAGTAAATACACACAGTGTGAATAAACAGTATTTACTGAGCATGAACGATACCTTCAAGGAAACTCTCTTTGCATAACATCAATACATCATAGGAATAACATTGCATCACCCTGAATGCATACCATCCCCTCACCCACATGTCCATCATCACATCTCCTCAGTCCCTTTGATAATACTGTGCTTGGACACAAAATCCCTTGAGTGTCCACAACAATAAAGAGAGTGTGAGTGTGAGGGATAGCGCTTCCCTGTGTTGGGGCCCGGTGGTGCACTTAATATATACTACCTCCCTGATCAGTCCTGCGCTGCTCTCTGCAGGAATGGATGCACACGCTGACTCCACAGGGGAGGGATCCCAGTCGGAATGATCCTTTATCACAGTCTCTGCTAACACGCTGTACTGACAGTCAGGCCCTGTCATGCAGCATTCCTCTTTCTCTCTGAGTATGGTTAAGGAGTCCCTGTCCTAAGGCAGACCCTTTACCATACAGTATTCCTCTATTGTCTCAGGGGACTAACTGGGCCCTGGGCTATACCTCTACCCTAGCCCCTGCATGCAGAAGATCTCTTGCTGTAGATTCTGTCTGATCCCAGACTCTGGCAGCTCACCACGTGCAACTGGCACTGGTGATATTACACACACTGTATAACTTGGAAAGCAACCTCCATTCTTCCTATGAGGGGCCTTTCACTGACACAAACAAAGCTAACTGCTGTGGCTGCACTTAAAGCCACACTGTCTCTCCTTGTCAGAGCACACAGCACTGCAGCTGTGTCACTGACTAGACTTACATGCACCTAAGGGCAGGGTCCCTACCTAAGGGGCCTTCCCTATGAACTTACCCACTAACCTAGTGGGGAGTGGAGCCTACCTGGGGCCTGGGGGTAACCTGGCCTAGTGTAAGAAGCCACTTGCCCCTTACACACTTCCTCCCCCTTCCTTCTCCCAGCTCCAACTGACTAGCGTGGTCTCTGCAACATTGTATCCTTCTCCAGCAGGAGAAGCTGCAAACCCTTTTTGCTGGCTGGCTGCACGTGATGTGGGTGAAAGGGCAGTCCCCAGAGGCTGCTGGGAATTGTAGTCCACTCAGGACCTATTTTCTATTAGTGCCGCGTGCGCGATCTCTACTGCGCAGGTCTGAAGCTGTAATGGCCACCGCTACTCTTAACTGAACATGCGCAACTTCCAATAGCTCCTGCACACATGTAATGGCCGCCTCTATGCTTGCCAACCTCTGTGCATTGCACTGCACAGGCGCTAACTCCAGCGCCAACCTCAACATGGCCGCCGCAACTGCTCTGCTTACGCGCAAGCCTCCGCACATGCGCGAACACATTAAACATGACGGCGTTCTGCCGCAGCTGCCACCGGGAGCTACCCAGGAACGCGCTCACCCCCGCAGCAGCACACACGCAAGGGGGAAAGAAACCGGCAGACAGGGGGACCTGAGGGACCCTGGCTACATGGAGTTGCCCTGAACTTATTTCCTCTTCATGGATGGATTTTGTGCTGTGCTCCCGTGCTCTACCTTTTCTGTATACTGAACTACCTTATGGATAGCACACCCTGGAACCGAAGGAATCTTGGATCTAATATATATTTCCCTATGGGCAGGTAATGGACCTTGGCCCCTACTATTTACCTTAGACCCTATCCGGGATTATTCTGGGATTTATATACCTAAACCATTGGATGCGGTGGTCAATCGACACTGCTAGGTCTGGGTGCCCCTGAATTATCTATCTTGATGGACTGTTATACACATGAAGGGTTCCGGTTCACCATCTTTATTTGAACTTTTATATACTGCATGATACACATCTGTATTTGAGCACCACCTCCCCATACATTGAACATTTGGTTGTACTAATACAGCTACAGTACTACAATTGTCTTGTTCAATATAAAAGAAACCGTGTGTTGCAAACGTACGATGCTCGCTGCAGTTGTCTCAGTAAGTGGATCACTGTGTCCCGTCCGGCAGCCATCACAGCACAATCCTGTACTGGTATATCCTAGTAACAGAGATGCTGTACACGCAGCAACAGTATGGCAGTGCTGGCCCACAGCCTCCTTAACACTGTATAAGAGAGAGATACATGCACGCTTTCAACAAGATGTATTTGGTTATTATCCCCATGCTTTGTAACACGGGGAAAACACAGCACTAGATAAAAAGGCAAGTGCAAGAAATTAGATTAGATTTTGTATGAACATATGTGATTTCTGAGTCCCCTCTTTCACATGGGGTTTGCAGCAATCCACCCGAATCCGATAATCTGTCTGTACGGGGGCATCAGTATAGTAAAAACAAAAGTATTTTTTATTCTATGCCCGGTTTCATTGCACTTGTATTTTTTTTTTATATTAATCCCCCAAAAATTCCACAGAGCTATGAACTTAGAATCTCGACATGACAAGAAGTGAATCAACGAAAAGGATGTTATCATCCATTACCCATTTTGTAGTTCAACTATTGACAACGAGTCATTTTAGCAACAACAAAAGAATGGACCCTAGGTAGCCCTGATCACCCGAGAAGTGTTGTTGTTCTAGTAGCTGGATAGTTTCCAGAAAAGTGTGGATTTATTGCAGGCTGTGATACATTTGAATGGACCGAGATGAACGTTCTTAATAGATGATCTTTAACTACTTTAGGAGGTCTCTTTTTCAAGTATGCTATCATCTGATGTGAATAAAGCTCTTCTTTGTACTATGAAAGTTCCTGGAGCCCATCATTATTCTATCTGCACATCCATGCCCGCAGCCCGCACCGACCCAGCACCCCGAACAGGTTTGAGAGACTGAGCATTGCCATGTATAGAGTTCAACTCAATGTAAACTCCATTAGAGCCGGGCAAGGAGGGTTACATGGGTGTACATAAACTCCTGGCGGGCAAGTTGAGCACGCTTGAAAGACAATGTTTTTTGTTTACTCAAGCGCCAAGCTTGGGTGAGCGTGGGTGCCCACGCGCGCACCGCGTGAGCGGGGACGGGACAATTTGAATTGCTGAAACTAAACCCGGCAAGCCGCTCAGCACGCTCAGCGCTAGTGTGGCCGCAGCCTTAAGCTCTGTGTCTGATTGCATTTTTAGTGCTGTGAGATTAGCCATCTGTAGTAGTTACGTGCCAGGGCACCCAAGAGGATAATAAGTTGTATCACTACAATTGTACCTGAGAATTATCAACCTTACTCTTTCTAAAATATGCCCGTTCCTTACCTTAGGAAAGATACGAGCACCGGGTAGAAGGAATATCAATATCTTGACGTGTACATTATGTTGTTTTCTCCTTGCTGTAGGTCACAAGCTGGGGTCAGCCACCTGCTTAATGGTGTTTTAGTAAGTAGCTGGCTCCACACTGGAATACAACATCTGCCAGATCTGTCAGTGGAAAGAAGAAACCACATTGTATGGGGCGAGGAATACGGGCGGCGGTATGTTTGCACTGGAGAAAGGATATGGTAAAATCTTGATTAAATCCTCACCCTGTCTTTTCTCTGTAGGACTGGCCAGTGTACTCAATTCCACTCCCAGAATTCATCTGTGTGCTGTGTTATGTTCAGCTGTAATGTGATCTCTTCCACACTGAAGCTCAGTCCCACCCACTACTGACACGGTTCCAATGCAGATTCTTTAACCCAGGAATCGAAGTGGCTTAAAAGTAGTGCTACTGTCCCTAACAACAAAAAAAAAAAGAGAACGTTTTATTTAGACCATATTTTAGAAAGATGTATACAATGTTTGTGTGTAGGATACAGGTACAGATAGATGCTCACTAAAATAAATATACAGTGAAAGTAGGGGTTCACGTTTTCACCAGTGATTTTATCCCCTTTTTTGACCACTAAGTGTGATAGTATGGGGGAACCCCAACTTACTGATCCCCGTAAGGGCTGTTATATAGTGGTCACGTGCGCTACGCCGTGTGCGCGGCACTTATAATTGGCTGAGGTTAGTCAGCCCTTCTATACAAGGGCCGCGCGCGCACGACAGTGAGCGTGCATCCGCCCAACAGTGGGGAAGACGGGGAAAATAATCTTTTCGCCCTGCTACCGGCGCTGAAATGTATGTATGTGTGTGTGTATGCATGTATATGTGTCTGCACAATGTTAATAAATATTTTATTTTTACCAGTGTTTTTTTTTTTTATAAATAAATTACACAAATACATATATACATACACACACATACATACACATACATACATACACATACATACATACACATACATACATACACATACATACATACACACAAACACAGTACCTTCTCACAGCTCAGCATACACACAAAAAGCGTGCGCATGTGCACGCGCATTCGCACAGCCGCACACTATAGAACAGCCCTAAGGCCGCGTCCATAGAACGTCGCTCGCACCTAAAACAAACAGTGGGACTCCAATGCGCAAATGCATAGACCGCACGAGCGCGACAGAGCGACCAATACTTTACGAGACAAACTGGTTTGAATTTGCCACTCTGTCACATGCGCGGTTTAGCCAATAAGGGCGAACCGCTCACGTGCCGTCACGGGCACGCCCTCGTCACACCCATCGCGCCTCCCTGCAGGACATTAATCTCAAGTACAGGTGTGCGTGACATCACAAGCTTGGTCGCGCGCCCACAATAGACCTGGCCTTAAGGAGCAATTCAAGGCAGCAAATTATTTCTTTTTAAATATAGAATTGAAGCAGGGGCTTGTGTCTTGGAAGTAGTTGTGTGGCACACATTGATTTATACAGTTTCTTACCAACTTTTGTCACTGAGATTTTTCATAAATATCCCGCTGTATGACTGCTCGCTCATGGGGTAGTATGTTCCAAATATATATATATATATATATATATATATATATATATATATATGTATATATATATATATATATATATTGCACATAACAATTGTGGTAACAATTTTCAACTCACATGTTCAAAGTATAATACATTCGGTTGAGAGGGCACACTGATCTTCTGGTTTGTTTGCTGACGGTTTTTCCACGATCGTCGCTTCCAAATGACGTCAGCAGTCTTGGCGGATGGAGCGTCTTGCAATGACTATCTGTGCCTATTTCTGAATGTGTGCGTATCTCATACTGTCCAGCTCGGTCAACTGTTAGCTTTAAATGAAGATTGATGCTTTGCATAATGTGGAATACCTGGTTGTTACACATCATTGTTTTAATTTAAATTGTATTTGTTATTTATAATTAGTATTCGTAAATATAAATTATTAGTGCAATATATTTTATAATATTCATACTGTGAAAAAAATATTTAGTTAACCTATATAATGAAAATCTGTGCTGCGTCAAATAAATGCATGGTTCATACATAGCAATGTACTTCTGCCCTAACTAAACAGACTTTTTATGGTTTAAAGCTGCAGTTCAAGCAATATCCTACGTTTTCTTTTTTAAATAAATCAGTTCTGTACTACGAGAAGATACTTGTAGCATTTAAAAAAAAAAAAAAAAAGTTAAGACATTTTTAATGTATTCTAATGTAACAAGCATTTTTGTTTTCATAGAAACCATTTACAAAGTCACACCCCCTTTTTCTGAGACAGGCTCTGGCTCGAGCCCAGCCCTCTCTCTAGCAGTGCCCCAATTGTATCTAGGCCTGCCTGGTCACATGATCTTCCACACATAACTTTGCATCCTGGGTATTCTTGTGCAACCCTAACAGCGATCGATTACAGGAGAACGGATCGATCTGCAACTTTGCTAATCACTTGTCAGTGTGCAGATTGTATTGATGCACATATTGAATGGGAAAAAATATATATATTTTTAAATGGCAGCTTGAAGCCAGGTTTAATTTTTTTTTGGTGTACAGATACCATTAACATTTGTGCACCAACATATTTGACTAAAACCATTTCTGATGCTTACGGCGCATAAAATGCAATGTAAATTGAGGTTTCTGGGCATTAATTTATGGGGAAAAAATGTCATTTATGGCACTTAGTACGTAGGCCCTACTGTCTTTCTTGTGGAAAAGACACAGACGGAGTTGGAGAGAAAGACCACATGAACACATTGGTGTGTCTGCTAAATACCATGTAATGTTTCAAAGATTTATTTTCCTCAAGTATTTTTGTGCTATACAATCAATACGCGGACCAAAAGCCTAAACATTGAGCACAAGTGTCTTGCAAAAGCCAAGAAACAGTGAAAGGTATATTAACAGTACCTTGGATTTATACAATTGTATCATGTGCTGTATTCTTTCCAAATCCTTAATAATCCCTTTTTACCGTTGCTGCATTCAGCAGTTTTCATTCCAATTTTGAAAAGAACCAGTTTTCCATCTCTTCCAAGAAAGAATAACTTAAGTCTAAGGCTCCTATCAATATTGTGGGAAGCAGAGTAATGCTGATTATGCATTTACTTACTTGAATGGACTGTCCATGTAGAATGTACAAGATCAAAAAGTCGAAAATAAATGTATTACCCATCACGTGTAAAAATGTCATCATTTTAATCAAATTTTAAAAAAATGCATTAAAAGTTTACTAAAAATATTCAGATTAGGACTTCACCGTGGATGGCTGAGTATGAAGAGAGCTCCCGGCACCCTCCTATGAAATCCACAAGAAAGAGAAAACCCCTCCACAAAAAAACACCCCAAAAAACTACCAAACCTCCCCCTGACGCAGAGGGAATGGAAGGAAAGCAAAAAAGGGCTCAAAACCAGGTAACAAAGTTCTTCTCGCCCGCGCAGAGACAGACGGAGCTGAGCTCCGATATCCAAGATGGCGGCGACGAGCCCGAGCAAGCTGCGGGGGGCGCACTGCTTGATCAGTTTGATCCCGAGCAGCAAGGGCTGAACAGAGACTTCCTTGAGTCCCTCTTCCTCCGGATGAGGAGAGGCTGCCAGGAGGACCTAGCGACGGCCCTGGAAGGCATTATAACTGACCTAAGCTGCCTCTCTAAAAGGACAGACGATCTAGAGGCCAAAATGGACGGAGCCCCCACAGCTCAATCAAATACGGAGGACGAGATGGCCAGGATTGGCCATGCTGTTAATGAACTAAAAGACGCCCTGGAGGATCAGGAGAACAGGGAGCGAAGACAAAACTTACGCATCAGAAATATAACAGAAGACACGGGTGCCCAATGCTACATCAAATTGACAAAACATATATGGTAATGAGTGTAAAGTTTAAATACTTACATAATAATAGTAATTACTTGGTTATTTAGTTAAACCCTTTGGCCAAAGCGTCGTAAGCCTGCATACCAACGTCAAGGCAAACCAAAAATGCAGGTCCTAACACTAAAACTGTGAACCCTTCCTGTTACCTCTGTATGAGGGGAAGGAACTGCAGTGAGTCCTGTCCATTCAGCAAGTTGCCAGAACCTCCCAAGTTAAAAAGGTGGGGAGGGGCGAGCTTTAGGGGGAGGTGCCACCTAACCTCCATCAGAAATATCCCTGAATCTGTCTCCTGATAACCTCCAGGCCTACATCCGAAAAGTTTTTCTGCAGCTGGTCCCTGATCTTTCAGAACATGATCTCCAAATGGATCGGGCGCACCGGGCCCTTAGACCAAGTCCTCTGATCCAAATCGCCACAGAGACGTTATACTAAAGCTCCACGTGTACTCCACGAAAGAAAAAATTATGGCCGCTAGCAGAGGAGTTGGGGACATCCGGATAGAAGATAATACTATCCAAATCTTTAGCGACCTCTCCAGGGTCACCATCGGAAGGCGCCGTGACATGAAGCCCCACACAAACATCCTCAGTGACCGGGGTGTCAAATATAGGTGGGGCTTCCCCTTTAAATTGGTGGTTCTCAGAAATGGTCGGTATTTCACTATTTCCGACCCAGAAGACTCCCTCAAAGCCCTTGGATTATCCCCTCGGCAAGATGCCGAACGAGCCTCCCGACCCACAAGACCGGAGCATGCAGAGACTCCCCGGGCATCGGAGCGCCTGGCCAACCAGAAGCCCCACTAGCGTCCCGGAGACCCGCTTTCCACTGTTGACCAGGGCCTGACTGCTAAGCGATATGGGAACCCAACCACCTCCCAGGCAATTGCCCCCCCCAGCTGCCCAATTAACTATGCTCCATCTATCCCCCACCTCCCAAACAAGAATCCAGCTTTGCGTTCTACCTCCAGTCCACTGCCTTTTCTATGCTCCCACCTCCAACTTCACTCCTTCCGACCCGCTAAGATATCTGCAAGCAAGATCCCCAACCAAAACAACCCGGTGTCCCGCCCCTCTCCTCCCACCACTCCTTACCTTATACTTAAGACCACAGAACGTGAGTGGGCCCTCTACAAACCTGTGGTCAAAGGGGAAACATGGCCCACATTTGGGGGTCATGTCCGGAGATCCAGAAGTTCTGACCCAGAGTTCAGAAACTTCTCCATGAAACCCTTGGTCTGGAAATCCCCTTAGGCTGGGGCCATAGAGGTAGGAGGGCTGAGGCGCGCTGACGCTGAGGCTCACCTGCTGAAATCTGCGCGATTTCATGCCCATGCAGACGAGCCAGCGGGCGCGATCGGGAGGAGACTGAGGGAGGCGGGGCAGTGACGTTGCTGGGCCAATCGACCGCGACGCACCGACGTCAACGCGCTGTGACGTTGACGCTGCTCCGCGCTGATTGGATGTTTTCAGCCGACAGCGCTCTGAAAAACAGTTTGGCTGTCGGCTGAAAAATCCAGCGCCTCAGCACGCCTGCGGACGCTCGCGTGAGCCCCCTCTAAAGACATCCTCATGGAGGATGCAGGGGCTCAGCGTGGAGCGTCCGCACGGCTCAGCACGGACGTGCCTTCTATGGACTCAGCCTTAGACACTCTGATATATGTGCTGGGAAAACCAATAGGAGACCTCTCCTCCCCATTATCCAGGTTGACCTCCTCTATCCCGACAGCCGCCAGGTGTTCAATCGCAGCGGCTTGGAAACAAATAAAAGCACCCTCCAGAAGAACAGTTGTTAATAGAATAAACACGGTTATGAGCATGGAAAGGCTCACAGCTATGTTAAAGCAGAAGATGCCCCAATTCTACAAAACTTGGGAACTATGGCCAGGCACCGGGGCTCCTCCGCTCCTTCAGATCCTGGCCCTAGCTTTAACCCCAACGGGACAGACAGGAACAGAGTCGACTGAACTACCACCTCCCACCAACTCCCCCGCCCCCTTTGGTCTTTCCCATCTCTAAAACAAAGAAAAAGATTTATTGGATGGACTTGTACAACCCGCAGTCATATGCCTATGACTTCACTGCTAATTATATAATGCCATTATTTTCTGTATTTCTGCTACAAGTCCCCAAGAATGGAAAAAAAAATATTCAGATTAAAAATGATGAGTTATGAATCAGAAACGCATTACTTTTAACTGCCTAAATGCTGCTGGTTTACCAATGTAAATACATAGATAAATATGCCCTTGGAAGGAAATATGGGAAGGATGTAAAGAAGTTTTACATAGAAGGGTTCTCCCAATGTAAATATATGGTAGGAATTGACTAACTGCAATTCTGGTGCTTAACAAGAACAACTGGTGTTACATTGCAGTAAGTGAGCACGTAGGTAGAGTAATTTAAGATTACAAGACCGCAACAGGCATGATTGATTCTCAACATCTGTTCATAAAGCATTTAGTTAAAACGACCAGAATATATTTTGCAGCACTGGCCGACAGATGTGGCAGGCGGTATTGCACACGCCAAGGTGCAACGTGCAAAATCCTGGGATTTTGAAACACAGCCGAATTCAAGCCACATTAAAACTCGCTCCAGCGGTTATGCGTTGCAGTGCGAGAACATCTGCCACATCTCTATGCCTAGCAGTGATGTGCACGTGGTATAAACCTTTGTATTTCTAGACACAAAACAGTGGCTGAATGTACCACAAACAGAATAAAATAACCAGAGTTAGAAGCGACACCACAAATCCAAACAGTACAATATGAAAGGTAACGTTATACAACAAGATGGGAAGCGCTGGGGACCCCGTTTGGAAGATACTTGCCAGGGAAGATGCCTCCAGTGGATGCAAAATGGCGTATAAATCTCATGTGTTACTTGGGCCAAATAGGAAGCTGCAACTTAATCCATCAGGCGAGTCTCCTCCTGGCCTGCTTGACGTAGGAGATTTAAACACCAGGAAGTAACCAGGAACCCCATCTCCAATAACTACCTATGGAACCAAGTCAATTTCCAAAGCTGAAAATACAGTGGAGACCCCCTGCTTACTACATGTATCAGGTGTGGTTAACGCCACCCCTCAGGGGCCACCAACAAGTCAGGTTTTAAGGATATCCCTGGTTGAGGCACCTGTGCTGAAGCAGAGATCTCCTTAAAACCGGACCTGTTGGTGGCCCTTGAGGACAGGCGTTGGCCACCCCGGACCTACTGTATAATAAAAATGGGGGACCAAGCAATTATCGCACCTTTAAGGCAGCAAAATATCACTTAGATGTTTATTGTTTTCAAATCATACTTGAGCCGGGGTGTTCTGAAGATGAACTGCTCAATTGTTAAAGCCAGGAACCAGCAGATTGAGACAATTTGCTGACTAGGGCCGTAAAGAAAACAGCACATTGCTGCCAGTGAGCCAGTAAATTATGGCAATGCCACTAAATTACATTTTCTCATTAACTGGCTATAGTAATTATGCTCTGCAGGAACTACCAGTTCAAGGGAGAAAAATAAATAAATATATATATATATATACACACACACACATGCAAATATAACTGTATGCTCGCCTGCATGTCTAAGGCAGGTCTACAACCCCGCCCTTCACCATTATCACCCAGCACACAGCACTTCCACTGCAGCAAGGGATTCTGGGAAATGACATGCAAATGAGCACGCAGTGCCACTTTTTGAGCATACAGTTATATTTACATATTTGCTTTGCAATGGAGGGTTTATGTCACTTTTTTTACTCACCATAACTTAACTCAGTATTATATATACATACATACATACATACATAGACAAACGGGACTTTTGGCGTGGACCCCTGCAGCTCTCAGGCGATTTTGTATATCTCATACATGCTTTAAATATTACTCTGTTTGTGAGTGCGTTTTGTATATTTTACAGTCCTATAAAAACTTTTTATACTTTATTACAGAGTGCACCCGTTTTTCTTCACACACACACACACACACACACACACACACACACACACACACACACACACTCTTTTAACCCCTTTGCTGCCAGATAAGTGTTGTAGTGCACGCTCACTGACCATAAAGGGATTAAGAATAATGCTCAATAAACCCGCACATTCAAATATGTTGAGGTCCAATCTTTCCTGTCCATCTTGGATTCAGGCAGATAACCGTAATAGCACATTAAAAATTATATATATTTTTTAATCAGTCTTCAAACTGAAACAAAAAATAAACAACCAGATTAAAATGAAAATAAATTATAATTTGCTGTTAACGGGAATTCTTGCGACATGTGGCTGAGATTTGAGCTGTAACCCAGTCCCAGTTTTGCAGCTAGAAGACTAAAATAAATATAGACCCCATTTAGTGGCAACTTCCTATAAGAGTAGAAGGTAATTCCTGTTTAGTAACATATATTGGAGCTGTATTGAAACTCTGCTACGTATAAAGACATACATAACTTCTGATGGTAAAACTCATTGATGTATTAGTTTTTTTAAGATATTGATGGGAAGAAAAAAAATGACCTCAAAGTAGTGTATGGGATAACAATGGTAACACACACACACACACACACACACACACACACACACACACACACACACACACACACACGGAAATGTACCTTTACAGTAAATATCAGCGTATTAACTTTCACATCCCTGAAAGAACTTGGAAGTCAAGTAGGATTTTAGCTTTGCATTACATGTTAAAACAAAAAACACTCAGTGAACACGTTTTATTTCTGTAGGTTATATTAAATTTCAAGTCCATGCGGTATCTTTTTCATGTAAAAGCCATGTGCATTACACCGCTACGGGCCTTATAAAAAAATATACAGTACTATAGGAATCCACATCTGATGACTGCAGCTCATTAGGAGATTCACATCTGCAACAATTTGAAATGTCCCATACATTAGAATAATTCAATGTCCATTCCACCTCTGTAAAATTTTCTTTTTAACGAGTTTAACGCTGCAGGGCAGTTTCAGAGAAAGGGCACAGAAACAGTAGTGGATATAGTGTAGCAGTATGCAGTACCAGTACTATATATGCACTTAACATTAACCTGCACTACTTTGTGGTATGAGATTATATGGAACCCCCACATCTATGTCAACAACCTTTTCTAAAAAGGTCTTAAGAGCTGTCACCATCCCACGAGATTGTGCTTTCCTGTGACCACGCACAGTACCACTACTATATCATGGCACTTGGGTCATTTGTGCGCATAGTATATGGTTCAGCTGCTTATTTCTATTTCTTTTTCCCAACCGAGCCTTTTCCCCTGGGCCCTTTCCCTTTGCTTGGCCCTTTTCCTCCTTTGCTTGGCCCTTTCCCTTTCCCTGGCCCTTTCCCCTTTCTGTTGCCACCTTGCTGTGGCTTATACCCTCTACCCCCTTTCTTAGGGAATTTCCTCCTCTTGGCAGCTGCCTCCGAGTCCTCCTCTCTCATCTGCCTGTTCACAGCCTTGGTGACATCCAGCATGGGTTTCTTACTGCCCATGATCTTCAAGAGCTCCAGCTGTTTGCTCCTCTCCGCCGACAGGTCCCCGATCAGGGGCTGGAACTTCCTCTTCTTGCCCATGTTTTTGGGCTCTCTCTCCCTTGGCAGCTTGTCCTGGAACCTTCCCACCGAGGCGGTAGACCGCTTGGCCACTTGCATGGCCCTGCCCAGGTCTACTTTGGACGGCTGATCGGTCGGTGTGAGCCCTACGCCGGGCACCTTCCCTTTTTGGGATCGGGCGATGTTCCGCAGCCGGTTCAGCTCGTTCTTGGCCACCCTCTCCTTCTTGGCGGTCATCCGCTTGGCGAACTGGTCCTCGTTGGGATCGGCGGTCTCCGGCACCTCGATCAGCCACTCCTTCGTATCATCCTTGGCCCTCTGGTAACCCCACCGCCTCTTCCAGTCATTGTGCACCTCGTCCCACACCAGGTTTGTTTTCTTCTTCTTCTGGATCCCTTTCAGCTTGGCGAACTCTTCCCAGCGGGTGGGTGCCCGGGGCTTGGGCACCGGCTTCTCCCGCGGCAGGCGAGTGGTGGGATCCGGTAGCTTGGCCACGATGGCCTCCTGCAGCTTCTCGGTGGGCAGCGTCCACAGCTTGTTGATGAGGAGCTGCGTGTTGTCCCGGGCCAGCGATCGCAGGAACTCCCCGGAGTTCTGCTGGTGGAACGTCCTGGTGTTCGGGGGGTTCGGATCGAGCGCCAGCAGGTTCCCCACATCGAACTCTAGCTCCAGCTCCTTGTGCACAGTGATATTCAGCAGCCGCTCCGCCTCTGCTTTCTCGGCCCGGGCCAGCACCTCTTCTATAGCCGGGGCTGCCATCTTTACCAGCGGAAGCACGTGTGACCAGCAGCAGAGAACAGCGTGGGGAGGGGGAAGAAAGGGTCAGACGTTTAGTTCCGGGGCAAAGGCAGCCACAGATTGGTAGGTGGGAGGTAGGCTCAGTATTAACTCATTCAAGGCTGGATGAAGCTGTAAATCAGTTGCAGAAGTGGTATTGTCTAAAAGAAATACGATGTACAGTAAGAAGTACGACATATTACAGATTATTCTAAAAGATGTTCAGCGTCCTAATTTTTCATTTGATTTCACTTGGATTTATTAAAAACGTACTAAAATATTTTTTTTTCTCCCATTTTGAGAGTTGGTCGCCATTATGTTCTATCCCCAAATATCCGTTTCAAGCATGGGAAGACGTAGAGAGGTCGGGGATTTGTCTGAACTTTACCCACAGTTTGACATCTCAGGAGATGACAGGAAGGTGTCCCTGTAATAGAAAAGTTTTGATGCAACACCCAAAGTACTCATACAACACTAAGTGGTGATATATTATATACTGTATTAGGCAATAATAAAGACTGTTTTGCAATTGCATTGTTAAGAATCCATTTAAGATGCGCCAATATTTGGCACATGGATATAGGGAGGCTTTACTTTTACTTTACAACATTCAACCTGCCGGCCAAATCTGTACTGCAGTACATCTGTTTTTTTTTCCTCTCCCCCCCCTCTCTCTCCTGGCCATCCCCCCTCTATCCCCCCTTGCTTTCTCTCTCTCCCTTCTCCCCCCTCTCTCTTCTCCCCCCCTCTCTCCCTTCTCCCCCCTCTCTCTATCCCCCTCTCTCCCTTCTCCCCCCCCATTCTCTTTCCCTTCTCCCCACTCTCTCTCTCCCCCCCTATCTCTCTCCCTTCTCCCCCCCTCTCTCTCCCCTCTCCCCCCTCTCTCTCTCCCCCCTCTCTCTCCCTTTTCCTCCCTCTCTCCCTTCTCCCCCCTCTCTCCCCTCTCCCCCCTCTCTCCCCTCTCCCCCCTCTCCCTTCTCTCCCCCCCTCTCCCTTCTCTCCCCCACTCTCCCTTCTCTCCACCCCTCTCCCTTCTCTCCCCCCGCTCCCTTCTCTCCCTTCTCTCCCCCCTCTCTCTCTCCCTCCCTTCTCCCCCCACCACACCACTCAGTTTGCCCCCCACCCACAGCAGTCCGCTTTGCCCCCCACACAACCCCGCACACACCCCAGCAGTCCGGGAGAGATTCACTAAGACCCCATGCGGTATATCGCACCGCAATCGCGCGGTAACTGCCATTCAAGTCAATAAAAGGTCATGTGTTATCCCAGTGAGATCCCCTGCATTAGTGCTTAGTGAATCCTAGTGTATGTATACTGCTTTAATATAATAGTGTTTCAACAAAAAAAGGCACGTATACTATGTTTTAATTGAGTGAAGTTCTTTTTTTTTATTTTTTATAACTTTCTTTTATTGGGTTTTTCAATGATAGTACATGCCAGTATCACAGTAATGTCACTTGTTTTTCATTGTGACATACAACATCAAAACAAACATGGGGGGGGGGAGACTTGAGAGGGGGTGGTAAGGGGGGGTTAGGGGGAAGGGCATAGGGTGACTGGATGGAGTATAGACTTTTCCGCGTATTCCCTTAGGCCTGGCTCTTTTCTGCGTGTTCTTTACTATCTCGTCTAACGTCCCACCTAGTTTAATAATCAGGGAAAGGGGTATTTCTCCTTAATTGATCTTGTCCGTCGGGTTCTCTATTGTTCTGTCTCCCTTGTGTCTGTTCCGCCATCGAAGGAGAACCCACCTGCCACTATCAAAGCCAGATGGTGGCATTGCTCATCCCTGGGATATCGGTCTGTGCCAGCCATAATGACCAGACTTTTTGGAAATTTGGGCCAGTGTCGTTGACTAGACTTGTCAACTTTTCCATCTGGCAAGCGAACCAGATTCTATTCCGAATTTTATCTATTGATGGAATTGCATCCTGATTCCACAATGCTGCAGTCTCGCACCTCATTGCCGTAGCAAAATGTGCTATAAGTTTCTTTCCCGATCTAGACACCTCTTCTGTGGGCTTACCTAGTAGGAAAACCCAAGGATCTAGTTGAATTTTGAGGCCCAAGAAAACCTTTTGTAGCCAATCTCTAATTTGAGTCCAAACGGGAATGATTCGCGGGCAAGACCACAGCATGTGTACCAGATCTCCCCGTTCCCCGCACTTCCTAGGACAGAGCGGGGAAGCGCCCGCAACAAATTTTGCCAGTCTAACTGGGGTGAGGTACCACCGTAATAATACTTTATATGAGTTCTCCTTCAGCGTCGTACAGATCGAACTGCTAGCCGCAGCTTTAAAAATCGCTTCCCAGTCTTTGTCTTCTAGTGGTCCAGTCAGATCAGTCTCCCATTGTGTCATGAAGCTTGGTCTGTGTGCGTCACCGGAGTCTGTGTTGGCCACCACTTTGTACAGAGCAGAGATGAGTCCCCGTGTATCGGTTCCCCGATCACAGAGCTTTTCAAAATTGGTTAGGGGTGGTCTATTTGGGTGTTTGGTATAGAATGCCCGAACCTGGAGGTATCTAAGAAATTCTGTATTAGGTAAGTCTGTTTCTGACTGTAGATTATCGAATGTTTTGATTGTGTCTCTACCCTCCAGGTCCTTTAGTCTGCTTATTCCCCCTTTTTGCCAGAGTGTGAAATTTCTGTCGGTTAACCCCGGAGCAAAGTCCGGGTTTCCATAAAGGGGAGTCATTAGAGTGTGTTTTGAGGTTAGTGAGTGACTATGTTTAACCGTCTCCCAGACCGAGAGAGAGCTCAGCACCGAGGGAAGCGGGTTCTTGAGATCTTTTAGCCTGGATTTAGGGTACCATATAAGGTCTTTCAGCTCCAGCGGGGCGCAAGCCTCTCTCTCCAGTGCCACCCATTGCCTTTGCTCCGGATCCCCATGCCACTGTGTAATTTGGCATAGTTGGGCCGCTTTGTAGTAAGCCAACAAGCACGGCACTGCCAGCCCCCCAGTTTCCTTAGGCCTTTGCATGATTGACCTTTTTACCCGTGGTTTTTTGTTTTTCCAAATGAAGTTTGTGACTGCTTTCTGCAGTTCTATAATATCGGGTCTTACTACGGGTATCGGAAGAGTTTGGAACAAGTATAGTATCCTGGGGAGGAGGTTCATTTTTACGCAAAAGATTTTACCAATCCAGGATATCCCATATGCAGACCAGTCTTTGAGTTCCTTTATGAGGGTTTTTATAAGTCTCGGGTAATTCTCCTGGTAGAGATTATGGCTATGTTTGGTTAGAAAAATTCCCAAGTATTGTATAGCTCTGGTCTGCCATTTAAACTGAAAATTTATCTCGATTAGTTTCTCTGTCGCCTTTGGGATATTTAGACTCAGCGCCTCCGATTTTGATTGATTGATCTTAAATCCGGAGATTCTGCCAAATTTATCCAGTAGAGCGAACAGATTGGGTAATGCGGTGAGCGGTTTTGTCAAAGATAATATAATATCATCTGCGTATAGCGCGATTTTATGCTCTTGGGAACCTATTTGCACTCCCGTAATATCTGGATTGCGCCGAATGTGTGCTGCCAGCGGTTCCATGCATAGGGCGAACAACAGGGGCGAAAGTGGGCATCCCTGTCTGGTACCGCTTTTAATTTTAAACATATCTGATGGGAAGCCTTGGTGTAACACCCTGGCAGTCGGGGTAGTGTATAATGCTTTTATTGCCCTTATAATTTTGTTCTCAAACCCGAATGCCTCAAGCGTGGACTCCATATATGGCCAGTCGATCCTGTCAAAGGCCTTTTCTGCGTCTAAGCTTAGGATTACTCCTTGGATCCCGTTGGCGTTAATGTAGTTAATAATATCAATTATCTTTCTTGTATTATCGGCCGCTTGTCTGTCTCTAATGAAGCCAACTTGGTCTGGGTGTATAAGCCGTGGCAGGATCGTACTCAATCTATTGGCCAGTAATTTGGAGTAAATTTTTACGTCCGAATTGATTAAGGATATTGGCCGGTAGCTTTGGCAATTTGTAGGATCTTTGTCCTTTTTATAAATTATGGATATCGACGCCTGAAGCATCTGGTCCGAGAAGGGTTCTCCCGCTAGAACTCCATTGAATAATTTGAGCATGTGTGGCGCTAGCACCCCTATAAATTTCTTGTAATATAGGTTAGAAAACCCGTCTGGGCCTGGGGCCTTAGAGGGTTTGAGATGTTTGATTACCGCTGTCAGTTCCTCTAACGTGAAGTCAGATTGAACTGCCTCATTCTCCAGCCTGCTCACCTCTGGCAAGGCTGCTTCGTCTAGGAAGGACTGTAAAAGTTTTTTTGTTTTTGGGTTTTGTGATACTTTCTCCCCATTATATAGCTGTTCATAATAAAGCCTAAACTCTTCCACTATGCGTTTGGGGTTGGAGGTCAACTCCTGTTTTTGTTTTTATGGTTTGTATGTTATAACTCGGCTGCCTATTACGGATCCTGTTTGCTAACATAGTGTCCGGCTTATTGGCTTTCTCAAAAAATTTCCGCTTAGTCCAACTGATATCTCTCTCGGCCTGGGATGTGAGGAGATTAAGCTCAATTCTTACATCTTTCAGCTCCTTAAGGATGTCCTCTCTGCCTGATTGGCTATGTAGTGCAGAGAGCTCGTGTAACCTCTTATATAGTTGTGTCAATTTCGCCTCCCTTTGTCTTTTGCGTCTTGCTGCGAGGCTAATCAAAGTTCCTCTTATTGTGGCCTTGTGAGCCTCCCACAGTGTAGTGTGGGAATCCACAGTGCCTGTGTTTGTAATAAAAAAATTCCTGATCTCGTCTTTGACTGTCTGTGCCAATTCTGGTATTTTAATAAGGGATTCGTTTAGTTTCCAGTTTGCTCCTGGGCTAACCTGCCTAATTTGTGTGCATCTTAGCTCGATCGATGCATGATCCGACCATGTAATGTCATGAATCAGAGTGTTGGAGATTTGTGGGACCATTCTACCCGATACAAAGAAGTGGTCAAGTCTGCTGTAGCTGTCGTGTGGGTGCGAATAGAATGTATATGTGCGTTCGCCTGGGTGTTGTTCTCGCCATATGTCCACCAGGCCTCCCCTTCGTAGCCCTTCTAGTAGCTCTTTGGTTCCTGTTTGTCTCCCTTTCTCCTGTCTCGGAGATCTATCAATACGAGGGTCTAGGGCTTTGTTAAAATCCCCTGCTAATATCACATTGCCGCTTGCCCATTTTTGTAGTTTCAGAAAGAATTCTGTAAAGAACTGGGGATTGTTATCGCAGGGGGCGTACACGCACGCTAAGGTTACCCTGGTTTGCTGTAGTGTGCCTACTAGAATGATATATCTCCCTTCAGGGTCACGTTTTATTTTTTTCTGGCACAAATGGGACTCTATTGTGGATCAAGATGGCTACACCCTTTTTTTTATCCTTGGCTGAGGCTAGGTAGAATTTTCTGAAGTGTTTGTCTATGAATTTTGGGTTGTTTTTAAGACAATAGTGTGTTTCTTGCAGGAAGAGAACATCTGTGTTTTTGCGTTTGAAGTCAGCGAAAGCTATCCTGCGTTTTCGGGGGGAATTAAATCCCTTTACATTTTGGGAGATGAACGTTAAAGCCATCTTTGTGTGTGTTGTGAGTTCTCATGGGTGTCTAGTGCTCTCTGCTTACCCGGTTCATGTTGTTGCGTCGGATGTTGGTGATAGAGCTGCAGGTCTTTTGTTGCCCAGTCGTCTCTACTAGGGATACCTGGATGGGGGGGAGGGAAACACATAGGGGAGTGACAGGGAACATACAACCTTGTTATATTAACAAGGAAAACCACTTTGGTCTTGGAAGACCCATGGTTTGCTGCCCGGGGACACTTTTCCGATTCCAGCGTGTCCCAGTTCCCCATATAGGGTAGTGGGAGGACACTGAAGTCGAGGAAGCCCAGGTCTTTGGTTAGGCCGTGGCTTAAGGCCACCGTCCAACCAGAGAGGTACATGCCAACAGGCAACAGGTAGGGCAGATGTCCGCCCCCCCGCCGGCAGCGGACACGTTAATTTTTATTAATCAGCGCGTATGCACTTATAACAGAACTCGACTGCAACTCAACTTGTGTCTCTGAAAAAGAAAACTTTGGTTAGTTTAAACCTTTCAACAGTGAAGTCTTTAGTTGACTACCCTGCAACTGTGTACTATTCTTAGCTTTTCTCCCCAGTAGGGGAATGCACGGACCCCTCTGGGGAGCTCCGGTCCTCTTTGGGTATCTTCCGGTGGCTGTTGTCGCCTCTTAGTCTGGCGCTGTTCTTGCCCTAGTACTTGGACGCTTTCGCTGACGTCAGAGTCTTGGTGACGAGTGCTCGCGAGAGTTTGTCCCTCGACATCCTCTGCGTGTCGCACGCAGTTCTTGCTGGTGTTAGCAGAGGAGGCTGGTGTTTCTCGGGGGCGGAGTCCTCCGTCTCATCTCGTGTGCGCGCCAAATCGTCCTCCGCCATTCTGAATTGGCGCTTCTTTTTCGGTTTCTCCCGCCCGTCGTCTTGTGAGGCCATTTTGGTAAGTGGAGAGCGAGATAGAAAGAAAAAAGACAGGGAAGAACTTTTGCCGCGTCTCTTCTTTACTTAATCTCCCCTCCCTCCCTTGTCTGTTTTGTCGGCTCAGTAGGGTAGAGAATCTCCGAGGGGCGGCGTTGTAATGTCTTTCTTGCAGGGGACCGCAGCTTGTTAGGGTAGACAGTGCAGTTTAAACCGGGAAACAACAATAACTGGCGATTCAGGCGTAACTGTGGACCGTCTCGTGAGGCCTTCATCCTGATCCCGAGGGGCCCGCTTTAGCGTGTCTTTGTTTTGGTGGCTGTCTCACTTTCTCCCATTCGGTTCGACGGGGTAGACGACCGTCCATGGCTTCAGGCTGCGGTAAGGTATTAGGGAGGCCCAGCCTTGTGAGGAACTCAGGACCATCTGCAATGTGTTTGATGATGTGTGACCTGCCATTTTGCAGCACAATCAAGGCGAAGGGAAAAGCCCAGCGATAGCGAACATTTTTTTCCCTAAGTAGCCTGGTGATCGGCTGGAGGGCCTGTCGTCTTGCTAGCGTGATCGGTGAGATATCTTGGTAAATGGCCATCTCTATGTCTTCAAATTTTATTATGGGGGTGGCTCTTGTAATTTTGCATATTTCAGCTTTTGTTGTGAAGTGGTGCAGTCTCATGATTATGTCCCTGGGAGGATTATTGGGAAGTGGTCGTGCCCTCAGTGCCCTATGGCATCTGTCCATTACTAGTTCTGCCTCAGTTTTTCCTGGCATTATAGATGACATCCAGCGGTTTATAAGGAGCTCTGGGTCTAAAATCTCCTCTGGTATCCCCGGATCCTCAAGTTGTTTCGTCTGTCTCTGTTCTCGCTGTCCTCGTTGCGTTCCTCAAGGTCTGCCACTTTCCTTTCCAGGGCGGTAACTCTGGAGTCCGTCTCTGTTTGACAGCGGGCAGCTTCATCCATTTTCTCCTCCAGGTCATTGGTGCGTGTTCCAATGTTGAGTATGTCTTTACGCAAGGTGTCCACTTCCCCACGAAAGAAGGTTTTTAAATCCGTAAGGAGTTTGGCTATTTCTTTTTTCATGGCTCCCGTCTGGCTTACCGCTGTCAGGTCTGGTTCCTGAGCGGAGTCGGAATCAGATGCCGCCATGCTATCTGTCTCCTGCACCTTCTTTGCTCCCACAAAATATGTGCGCACGTCCACTTTCTGCTTAGATTTTTTCCTCGTGGCCGCCATATGTCCGTATGCCTGGTGTGTAGGGCCAACAGCTCCTGTAGTTTTTTTTTGAATTAGTTGAGTTTTGCGGTGCGCTGTGTAGTTTTAATGCCGGCGGGACTCGGAGCGTTCAGGTTAGGCTGCCATCCCTGCTCCTGCCGCGCATGCGCCTCCTGAGTGAAGTTCTATATATATAATGTAATACAAAATAACATAATAAAATGTAAAATGATGTACAAACTCCTGTTTATTTAATAATCAATTATTCCAGGGAAATTATTTTCATTCAATTGATCTGTTCCTTGTCTAAGAGACCTAAACCTTTAAAGTGACTCATTGTAGAGTTTTCCATAAATGTTTTTCACATACGGTAACTGTGACGGTAGGGGGAAATATTGCTGCTGTTTATAAAGGTTAAGTCTGCCATTACCCCTACCTGTCAGTAATACATTGGTATTGTATTATATGTTATGTATATATGTATGTATGTCTTTATTTATATAGCGCCATTAATGTACATAGCGCTTCACAGTAGTAATACATGTGGTAATCAAATAAATGAGAACAAATAGAGTAGGGGGAGCGAGGGATCAGTAGACATACATCAATAAAATCAACGGCGATAAATCTTGCATAAAGTAAACCCAATGCAGTGGGGTTGGGACAGGAACTATAAGATAATAATATACAGTAGAATATTATAGATACTTACACGGCCGTGTGTAAGTACAATCCAAAGAAGGTATCTTTGTGACGGAATATTGACCCCTCCACAAATGAGTCCAGGGGGATCTCAGAAGGTATCTATATACTAATGCAAATACTCACACGGCCCAGTGTGAGTGAGGGTGCAGGGCAGATGTCTTTAAGGTGGAATCAGGCTGTCCAGGGTGGTCGCGGGTCAATTACATCAGGTTTTGCCCATGTAGGGCTATAGCTGATCTGTACGCCTCTCTTGCTTATGCTCAGCAGTGTGACTCTCCGATTCAGCGGTGTGTGGGGATAAGTGAGGCACAGTCTTAGCAGTATGCAATAAAAGGTATTTATTGTGTATAAAAACAATACTGTCACACTCACATCAATAAAATAATATCCCCTTGCTCCTCCGTGTGGTTCACTCTAGCAGTAATCCGCTCCGGCCCCGTGTCCGGGGTGCAGATAGCTGGAACTAATCCGCCCGGCTGCAGATACTGCTGAAGGGACTTTCTACGGAAGCCTCCGTGGGACAAAACAGGAACAGGTTTTGAGCAACGCGTTTCGCCGATTGGACGGCTTCCTCAGGCTCATAAAATCAAATAAATAACAGATAATATAAATAACAAATCATGGGAATAAGTGCTTTAGACATAAAAGTAACATTAAGGAAGAGGAGTCCCTGCCCCGAGGAGCTTACAGTCTAATTGGTAGGTAGGGAGAACGTACAGAGACAGTAGGAGGGAATTCTGGTAAGTGCGTCTGCAGGGGGCCAAGCTTTATGTATCATGTGTTCAGAATATCCACAGTGCTATTCATATGCTTCTTTAAGCAAGTGGGTCTTAAGGTGGGTATTAAAGGTGGATAGAGAGGGTGCTAGTCGGGTACTGAGGGGAAGGGCATTCCAGAGGTGTGGGGCAGTCAGTGAAAAAGGTTTAAGGCGGGAGAGGGCTTTAGATACAAAGGGGGTAGAAAGAAGACATCCTTGAGAAGAACGCAAGAGTCTGGATGGTGCATAGCGAGAAATTAGGGCTGAGATGTAAGGAGGGGCAGAAGAGTGTAAAGCTTTAAAAGTGAGGAGAAGAATGTAGTGTGAGATGCAGGATTTGATCGGAAGCCAGGAGAGGGATTTCAGGAGGGGAGATGCTGAGACAGATCTAGGAAAGAGTAGAGTGATTCTGGCAGCAGCTTTTAGGATAGATTGTAGGGGAGACAGGTGAGAGGCAGGAAGGCCGGACAGCAGGAGGTTACAGTAATCAAGACGGGAGAGAATGAGGGCCCGAGTCAGAGTTTTAGCAGTCGAGCAACAGAGGAAAGGGTAGCGGAAAGGGCGTATCTTTGTTATATTGCGGAGGAAAAAGCGACAAGTTTTAGAAATGTTTTGAATGTGAGGGGCGAATGTGAGAGAGGAGTCGAGTGTGACCCCTAGGCAGCGTGCTTGGGCTACTGGGTGAATGATCGTAGTTCCAACAGTAATGTGGAAAGAGGTAGTAGGGCCAGGTTTGGGAGGAAGTATGGGGAGCTCTGTTTTAGCCATGTTGAGTTTAAGGCGGCGGAGGGCCATCCAGGATGATATAGCGGAGAGACATTCAGAAACGTTGGTTTGTACAGCAGTTGTAAGGTCGGGTGTTGAAAAGTATATTTGTGTGTCGGCAGCATAGAGGTGATAATTAAACCCAAAATATGTTATTAGGTCACCTAGAGAGAGTGTACAGAGAAAGGAGAAGAGGTCCCAGGACATATATGTATATCTTTGCTTGGTTCCAGCACCTCAGGAATCGGGTTAATAGGTTTGCAGTAGAATTGTTGCAAATGTTATGTTGCAGTTCTACCCACCAATCAGGGCCGGGCATGGAGGCAGCTCCTGGCCCTGAGTGTTGCAAAATTATGGTTTAAGTGTATAAAAAGGTGGGAGAGAGACCCACAGCAGAGAGAGGCTGCAGAGAGTTACAGGAGAAACTGCAGTGTCCAATCCAGTGCTGGTCTCAGGCCTGAAAACCAGTCCTGTAGGCACTGGGCAAAGAGAGAACAGGGGAAATCTCTGCAAGTAGGTCCCTGCGACAAGTTAGGCAGGGTAATCCCCAGTTGGGTATGTGTGATGTTTGTGTCTTTTGTATAGTTGTGGATATGTTTTTCCAATAAATTAATTTTATAAACTCTCGTGTTCTGTCTGGCGATATTGATCCCTGGTATTAGTCCTGGTCTCCCGTGACAGTAACATTTTGGATTTTTCAGTTTATTTGATGTTAACTGAAGAGCTACAAAGAGCGACAGTGGCTTTCAGGGACATCATTATGGTAGGATGAAAAAAAAAAAGTTGTTTAAAAAAATAAAATCATTTTAAAATTGTATATAGTCAGTGTGTGATTGTGGTCTAGTGGTCATGTGATCCGTGATAAAGTTCCCAGCTGACGCATTGTGATTCATATCTGAGAACACTTTGTGACTTAATGGCTACATAAATGAATACATAATGCAGTTTTGTTGTGGATGTGACTCTTGCTCAGTGCTTACCTGTAAATATATTTAACTAAAGCTGAAGTTGTTGATAGCCTCTGTTTTGAAGCAATTCCAATGCCGTTTAGTTTCAAATAGAAAATCATATCATGTCATAAATATTCATACTTTTCATCTCTTCTGGCACTACATTATCTTAGACGTACTCTCAAAGCTTTAGCCCATTACATATTGATAGCAGCAGAAATGGTTTAAAGATGATTCCATAAGCCCACTGTGAGAATAGTTGCTATGAGTATTTTTGCCTGGGAAACTGGATGCACTAGAAATCTTGTAAAGTAGCTGGGAAGTGCCCTTAAAATGCTTACATATCATTCCCCCCCCCCTTTTTTTTTTATAATGTTACAATTTGAATGTTGAAATGCTTGTATGAACAGTTTGCTTGGCCCAGTACTTAAAAACATCATAAGATTCATTTTAAACCGATCAGATGCATGAAATAAATCTACCGCCTTATAATCTATGTCGTCCTATTCAGTGCGACGAGAAAGGGTGGAACTCACTGGTAATGATGTATTTATTTCCAGTCAATTGAGTTGTAAACTGTGCATTACATGGAAAAAGACATACAGGCATACCCTGCATTAACGTACGGAAAGGGACCGGAGCATGTATGTAAAACGAAAATGTACTTAAAGTGAAGCACTACCTTTTTTCCACTTATTGATGCATGTACTGTACTGCAATCATCATATACGTGCATAACTGATGTAAATAAGGCATTTGTAACAGGCTCTATACTCTCCCTGCTTGCGCACATCTTTGGTACAGGTAGGGAGCCGGTATTGCTGTTCAGGACGTGCTGACAGGCGCATGCGCGAGCTGCCGTTTGCCTATTGGACGATATGTCCTTACTCGCGAGTGTACTTAAAGTGAGTGTCCTTAAACCGGGTTATGCACTGTACTCTACTACATGAGGAAACATGCAGTAAAGAAAAAATAACACTTTCCAAACGCTCTTGTTCTCAAAATACTACTGATCTGATTTTTAACCCCTCCGAGCCAACGCTCCCTTCTTGTGTAAGAGAGAGACTCCCTCATTATGTGCCCATAACATTATCTCCCTGAAAAGATTCATTCAACCCAATGCAAATCAGTTGGAGATTAATCTCCCTCATTATCCTACTAAATCTTCCGGAACAGTATTCTCATATGATGTTCTGTAACAAAACAAGAAACAGTCTTCCTGATCTCCGGTTGTCGAGCTTCGGTATGATCAGTAGCTGTAAGTTAGAAGTTACAAGCAGCTGACAATCGGGTTGGTAAGGAAAGTGTTTGTAGTTCCATAAATATGTTGATGTAGTTGTAGAATATTACTAAGAACCTGTCCACCCTGCGCTATTATGGTTTCTTTCACGTAGATAATTCCTCTGATCTTACCTAGCAGAAACTCTACAAGTATCTTGGGAGGCAGAATTAAAGGAAAGGATTGATTAAAAAAAAAAAAAAAAGAATGAGTTATTGTTAACAATGATGAAAATGTGGAGGAATACAACTACATCATAAATTGTCATTATTTAGGCGGTGTTTATATACACTGAAGCATTTGTTTTTGTGCTGTTTTCGGTTGAAATTCCCCATTAACATCAATGGAAATTTCCACCTGAAAAATGGCCCAAATGGGAACCTTGGAGTATAAAGAATGAGTCTATGACCCCCTAAATATGTCCTACTTCCTCCCCCTCGTTGTGTGCTAAAATTGTTCATTTGTAGCACCTGCATTGCAATTCTATTCTAATTTAAATAGTTAAAATATACCACATGAACACACTGTCAAGAAACACTGTCACAATTAGGTAGTACATAGGATAGTCTGAGTCACAGTGGCTTATTCACTAAACTCTGATAAGTGTCTTAACGCTGGTTAAAGCTGCAGTTCAAGCAATATCCTGCATGTGTGTTTTTTTAATAAATCAGTTCTGTAGTAAGAAAAAATACTTTTAGCATTTTCTGTTTTTTTTCCAATTTTCTTGTATTCTATTTTAACAAGCATGCTTGTTCCTATAGCAACGATTTACATTCCCCATATTTAAAGATGTCGCCAAACTTTGCCGATCAATAGACGGAGAACGAATTGACCGGCAGCTATGCAGTTTTTTTTAGGTAAGTAGAGATTGCCCACTTGAAACTATTGTAGTTAAAAAAAAAACGGGAGACTGAACTGCAGCTTTAAGTGCCCCTTTCACTCGATTTTGCATTTGTAGCTCTAGCCTAGCCCCTTTTCCCTGGGCCTTTCCAGTGTAAGTCATGTTAGATGCAGGCAGTGGAGGGGTTAATTCCTTCTTTGAGGCCCTGTGTGTTTTGCAGACTTGGATACATTTGAGGTATCCAAGGATGGGCCTTAGGCTGCGGTCCCAGTACAGCCTGTGCGCACGGCGCGGCGTGCACTGTGCGTGTAAGCACCGCCCCTCAATGGGGCTGGGCCCACTACGCACCGTCACGCAGAAGGTGCAGCCGCGCCGTGCGGCAGGGTTTTTCCCAACTCAATAAAATTGAGTTTACTCCTAGCGACGGAGGCGTGGCCACGCCCCCACCGGTGGTTCACCCAATGAGGGCGAACCAGCCGTGTGACGTAATGGCCACGCCCCCGCAAATCACCGACCACGCCCCCTCCCATCGCAAGATTCTCCTCTCCTCACAGACCGCAGATCGCGGTTAGCGCTGTGACACGCGCCACCCCCCGCCGCGCGCGCGTGTCACAGACATTACTGGGACCGCAGCCTTAGCAACAACACTAAAAGTGTCAGCTTGAGAGAAGGGAACTGATTGGTTATCACATATACTACAGATGAACCAATCAGTATTCAACTTGTTCTGTTATGGGGCAGGATTACAGCCATCCACCTCAGGCTATAAATATGGGCATTTTCCAAAAGTCTGTGTCCCTGCCTGTCTGAGAGGTACTGTCTCTCTTTCCTCTGTGGAGAGACCACCATCAGCCCTCCACCTCACAAGGAGGTGGAGGAGGGGTCCAACCAGCAAAGAAGAGTAGGATCATTATGGAGGAATGTACCTGCTCTGTTATGTGAGATCTGCATGCAATAAAACCCATGAAAAGACAAAGGAGTGTGATTCACTGTCTTATGCGGAAAGGAGAGTTGTCAGTATGGGCCATCCGCTGCTCAACACAGAGGATTAATATTGACTGGAGGCGCTGCACTGAGGAAGATCAAGGTAATCTGTGACCCTGTCCTGTTTCTCCCCACACCATTGCGGAGCGCTCAGTCCTCCTGTTTGCCACACAGCCCAACACCTAAAAAGTAGTCAGAGAAGCATACCCAACCCAATCTCAGTTAGTGGGGGGGAGGGGGAGGGTACAAGGGCGACATAGCTATTCACAAAACTTTGATAACATGGCAATATCGCTTGGAAACAGCTTTTTAATGAGTGTTAGCACTCTTGCTACGACAAGCCGCGCGGTAACTGAAAAAAAATGCCCAAACGCGCATTTTTTGCCAGTAACTGCAATTCACAAAGCTCTGAGATGCAAATCGGCGGTTAGACGCTCGCATTTTTTTCTCGCATCCTAAAAGGTGGCGACATTGGTATCGCGATGTGCATCTGACAGAGTTTATTTTATTTTTTACTAAATAGGTTTGAATCCGGGGGTCTCCGGAGCTGACCTGCATTAATTTCAGCTTCGGAGACCCCCAACTTCAATATGTTATTAAAATTAAAATAAAAACAGTGCGATTGCCTGTAAGAGTTGTGCAGGGAGATGCAGCTTCTCTCTCTGCAGCTCTTACAGACTACAGGAGCAAAATTGAATGATAAGTTAATTTTGCGTGTGCAGCAACTCGTGCGGTATGGCATTTTTTTTTTTTTAACCAAACGGTAACCAGATTTTTAATCTCTTTTTTTTTTAGTGAATACTGCTTTTTCACAAATTTCATATAGTTCGGTAGGAACATGCCAACCCGATCGTTGTTGCAATGAACTTATCGAAGTTTAGTTAATAGGCCCCATGTTCTAAGGCCCTTATTCTATAGGATGTGATAAGCGCAGATGATGTGCTATCGCATGCAAAGTCCCATTGACCTTAATGGGGTTTTTCATGCGATAGCACGTCATCTGAGCTATCACACCTTACAGAACAAGGGCCCAAGAGTGTATGTTTTCAGGGTCACTCAAACCAGGGTTGCCACCTTCTACTGAAGGCCAACCTGGGGAAAAATGTAAAAAAAAATCTCTCTTTCCTGTGGTGGTGGGGCGTCTCCGGCATTCTCCTGCAACTTCCCCTACAACTGCAGTGCACATGGCTGTGCGGCGTCAAATGGGACACTAAGTGACGTCATAATGTTACGCGGCATCAAGTTGTCATGGCAACGTGGCGTAGCGTTCCGTTGTCATGGCAACGGAAGTCGCTTGATGCTGTGACATCACCTAGCACCCCGTTGTCATGGCAACGCAGCGTCATGTGACACCGCACAGCCATCGTCCCTGGCGTTGCCGGGTGAGATGCAGGAGAATGCCAGAGACGCCGCCGCACCACGCCCGCCACCCGGAGATTAACAGGCTAAACCGTAGCGTTCGTTTTTTTCACCTTCCTGTGAGCTTATACATTAAATACCCTTCATTTTTATCTTGGAGTTGCCCTTGAATTATTTTTCATTCAGGATCTTTTCCAGTTGCTGTGCTCCTTTGCTCCATCTACTACCATAAACCGTAGCCCGGAGGTAAGTGTCCAAAACCCGTAATTTCCAGGTCAAACCCGGAGTGGTGGCAACCCTGCTCAAGGCCCATCCCATGCTGCTATGTAATGTATCGACATTTAGCAGTAGAGAAGTACTGTACTAGTTGTTTCACATCATGTATAACTGAGTGAGATGCTCCCTCTTCTGGGACAAGATGAGAAGTGCATCTCAGAATAACATGGGTAAGATTGTTGCAGCTCGCATTAGAAATATGAGAACAATGCATGAGTGGATCATTTAGATGTACATTTGCCAGGGAGGCATACTAAACTTCAGTAGACTTCTAGCTGACAGGTCAGCACAGATCAGGAGCTGTGATGAATTGGCAAATATTTATAGTTGTTATCAGGTATAGAGCTGCGCCCAGTGTGGCTAAATAATCTTGTCTGTGCATAGGTGATCACAGGTTAATTAAAAGAGACAGAACAGTTCAGACAATGGATGAGTTAGCCAGCTGCTGGAGAGTTCACTAGATAATTCATTACCTCTGCAGACTCATTGTAAATATACAGGTGTGTGTGTAAGTGAATATGATTGTTTAACATGGTGTCCAAATAATTAATGTTGAGAAGCAGAAGCCTTAAATAATGCTCCAAATATGAGTTGAGGGCAGCAGGGGGCCTTGGTTCAGTGGTGGGCAGATGTGCGAAAACCAGGGGAATGGGGATGCCCTCGGTACAGCTTAATTGACATAGACTGTTTCCAAACATACTGATATTATATGCTTGCCCCGTTGAGCTAAGTATACAAGGAAGTTTTTACCCACAGCACTCTCTACTGCAATCTGTTCCGACTGTGATTTTGTGGCTGAGACTAGATTAGCAACATATTTCACTTGGTAATTGGCTCAAGATCGGAAAGGGCACACGCCAAGGATGCATCCTGTCACCAGCAGCTTTAAACATGTATGCAGAAGCTGTCATGCGGCGAGCAGGCCTGGATGAGTCCCAGATTGGCGTGAAAATAGGCGGCAGAAACATCAACAACCTCCGATACGCCGACGATACTACCCTGCTGACTGAAAACAAGAAGAATCACGAACATCATTAAAGTCAAAGAAGAAAGTGAGAAGGTTGGATTAAACCTGAACATTAAGAAGACAAAGATCATGACAACAGCAAAAAAATGCGAACGTTAATAATATCAAGATCAATAATGAGGAAATTGAAGTGGTTAAAGATTTCATCTTCCATGGCTCCAAAATTGATCGCGATGGCGACTGCACCCCTGATTAAGAGATGGTTGGCACTTGGAAGAAATGTGATGATTAGTATAAGCAACATCTGGAAGAATAAAGACATCAGCTTGGCAACTAAATGCAGATTGGTCAGTGCGATCGTTTTCCCTATAGCAATGTATGGCTGGACTCTGGCAAAGGCAGATAGGCGAAAGATCGATGCATTTGAATTGTGGTGCTGGAGACGTCTGCTGCGTATTCCATGGGCAGCCAGTATAACGAACTAAGCAGTTCTGGAACGGACCAAACAGTTAATCTCATTGGAGGCCAAAATAAAAAAGCAAACGCTCTCCTACTTTGGACACATCATGCGAAGAAAGTCTCTTGAGAAGGATGTCATGCTTGGAATAACTGGTGGTAAAAGAGGAAGAAGCCACCCAAGAGCTCACTGGCTAGATACAGGAAGGCCCCGCTTCTCGGCGACCCGCTTTTCGGCGATACGGCGGTACCGAGAAGAGGGCCGCCATTGTTGCGGGCCAGTCCAATGTCGCGCATGCGCAGAACTGGCCGGCCCGGGTCGCGCTTGTGCAGAATTAGGGGCTTTGCCGAAGTTGCGCATGCGTAGAACGGCGTATTGCTGGTCTGCGCATGCGCACATAACGAAAATCGCCGGATCCGCTTTCCGGCGATTTTAGTTTTGCGGCAGGTCCTTAGAACTGAACCCGCCGCATGACTGCGGCCCTGCTGTACCATCAAGAAAGATACTGGACTGAACACAGCAGAATTGAAAGAAGCTGTGAGATCTGTGGCAGTGACTAATATCACACCGTGGCCTCGCACAGTAAAGTTGATACATGAACACCAGTCATCAACTCCCCATTACCTTTATCAGTTTTATAATGTTATTTGGAGGTACTAATACCCCGATTGAGACCTTCTAACTGTTCTATATGTACACCATTGGGATAAGGTATTGGTTTTTGGAAAGGTTTATTGTTAAGAAAACATAAATATATATATATATTAAATTGTCATGTTGTCTAGAGGTTTTAGTTATCCTGTTACCATTCTTTAGTAGTCTTAATTTTTGTAAAGGATAAAAAAAAAATGGCAAAACAAGTATGTGACTTAATGCAATATTGCCAAGCATCGCAATTCAGTGCCCTTTAGTTCAAGACTAAAATTACATTAACAATTTATGGTTAGTCGTTTCGTACAGGTTCTTTTCAGATTACATTCTGTAGTCGATGAGTTTGAAGAAAAGACATACTGTTTGTCCATCAAGTTCAACCAATATGTATTAATAGTGCTTTTATTTACTTCTGCAATCATTTTTTTTGTTATTGTTTTCCCTGAATATATTTCTCCTCAGATGCTTTTTTAAATATTAGATGTGGCCAGACTTCGCCTATCCCTGGCCTATTCTCAATTGGAGAAAGTAAATACAATAAATGAAACAGACCGTAAGCGACCATAAAAACTGTATACAGGATCAAAGATCACAAATTGCCCTCTCTGTGACACGCTTGTGGAAAATGAGTAGCTTGTTTTTTTAAAGCATCTATCTCGCCTCCATGCCCAGCTTGGTACAAAGTCAGATCCAGAAATTGAATGAGCTCTGATTTCCACATGAGAAAGTAAACCCAGAAACTATATGTTATTATTTCTTTAGAGGGTTTATTAGTTAGTCTAAGTTTTACTCAGAGTTTTATGTACTGTATTTTTTTTTTTGTTTAACTCAATCTTTATTGAAGGTTTTCACAAGCTGGGGAAAATAAACATTTGGGGATGGTACAAAAATTAATAAGGTCTGTTGGGAGGGGTTGGGGTACAATCTGATAATCATGTACTGTACAGTCATATGCAAGTTTTAATATTAATATTTCATATTTACAGGGATATACCAAATAAGTATACATGGGAAGGAATTTGATCCAGGGATTAATCCGACTGCCAATTCTTGGAGTCAGGAAGGAATTTATTTTTCCCCTTATGAGATATCATTGGATGATATGACACTGGTTTTTTTTGTTTGCCTTCCTCTGGATCAATAAGTAAGTATAGATAGAGGATAAAGTATCTGTTGTCTAAATTTAGCATAGGTTGAACTTGATGGACGTACGTCTTTTTTTCAACCTCATCTACTATGTAACTATGTAACTATGTAAAACATTGCCTTTTGATGCCTAACAATAGCATACCGTGTTATTTGGGTTTTCAAACTATTTTTACAGATCAGTCTACTAACTGTTGGGTTGATGTTTTTAATCCTAATTGATAAACCCTTTAGTGAATTTGTAGCACTATTGAGAACTTGTATTGTATGTTAGATCCAAGGTTGCCAAACCTTTTGGAATTTAGAGTAGGAATCATTGAAAACGTTTGTAATTTGTTCCATTTGGCATATGAACCAATTTTTTTTTTTTTTTAAATTTTAGAGATAGTTGGAATATGATGTTGTTTCTAAAGGGCTGCTAACTCACATCAGGTTGTGATGTGGGAAATTAGTTTATTTTCGGCTCTAGATATGTCCTCAAATGGTCTTTTCAAAAGGAAGAGCCAGGGGTCTAATGGAAGGTCTAGATTTAAGATTCTCTGTATCCAATTTTTCACTTTCCTTCAAAGGGTTGCCACTGCTGGGCAGGTCCACCAGATAGGAATAAATGGGGCCTGCTTGCTGCATTCCTTGGGGCAAAGAGGAGAATATCCAGAAAAAAATAGATGGTTTTAGGGGTGTGAAGTACCATCTCATCATGACGTTGTACGCATTCTCCCTAATGGTAGTGCATATTGAACATTTGGCCACAGCCTCGACAATGTCATCCCAATCACCACTCTCCAACTCTTCGTTAAGGTCAGTTTCCAATTTAATCATATAGTTCAGTTTTTGCTGCACGACATCCTCTCAACATGCAAAGTAGCTATATAGCTGTGAAGTGAGCTTTTTAGTTTACCCACATTGGGTTGAGGTCGGGTCGTGCATTTTTGTGTAAAACGCTCTTAATTGCCGACGCCTTATCCCGTCAATTTGTCAGTGAAGACATTCCTAAGACTATCCTTCCCACCAAATATGCCATTTCGGCTAACTCTTTTGATGTACTGGACAAGATCTTGGAGACTCAGACGCTCATTCCTGAGTGTATGTAAGTGCCGAAGGGTTGTTTGTATGCTACACCTTAATTCCCCCAGAAGATCCTTGTGTGGGGTCATTCCTCTAGGTCTGCCAGTCACCAGGGTTCAAAGAGGACTTCCGATTTGATCAGACGCACTTTTTGGTGGGCTAATATGTTTAAGGATATCAAGGAATTCATCAACTCCTGTTCCATCTGTGCTCGATATAAGTCCGCCCGCAACAAGCCGTCTGGTCTGCTTCATCCCTTACCTATTCCGGAACGACCGTGGACCCACCTCTTTATTGTTGAGCTTCCTGTTTCTCGTGGGATGAATACTATTCTCGTTATTGTGGATAGATTTTCCAAACAGGCTCATTTCATTCCTCTCAAGGGTCTTCCTAACTCTGCCACCTTGGCAGATATTTATATCAAAGAAATATTTCGTATTCATGGAGTTCCACTCTCTATAGTGTCCGATCGGGGGTCACAGTTCGTCTCGAAATGTTGGCGTGCCTTCACTCAAAGGTTGGAAATCTCTCTTCTTTTTTTCTTCTGGGTATCATCCCCAAACCAACGGATAGACCGAAAGAACAAACCAGTCACTAGAGCAATACCTGAGATGCTTTATTTCTCATGCACAGGATAACTATGGACCGAATTCGCTCATAATTCACTCAAAAATCAGTCTACTCAGGAATCAACGTTTTTTTTAAATATATATAAATTACGGATTTCATCCTGCTTGTCTTCCCATCTCTTCCAATCCTTCCGGAGTTCCAGCAGCAGATACCAGAGTGAACTCGCTCCAAAATTCTTGGAAGAGGATTCAGAAGACTCTGCAGGAGGTAGTACTCAAACAAAAGACACAGGCGGATCGCCATCGCCATGAGGCACCCATGTTTAGGCCAGGAGACAAAGTGTGGCTTTCTTCTAAGAACATAAGATTGAAGACACCTACATTGAAACTGGCTCCAAGATTCTTGGGCCCTTTCACCATTCTCAAACAGGTCAATCCTGTGGCGTACCGCTTACAACTGCCTCAATCTATGAGAATCCCGGCGGTCTTTCACGTCTCATTGTTAAAACCTGTTGTTCGAAGTTCTCAGTTTCCTGACATCTCACCTAAACCTCTACCTGTCATCGTACAGGGTCAGGAAGAATTTGACATTCAATCAATAATCAATTCCAGATACTCCAGAGGTGGTGTCTAATTCATTGTACACTGGAAAGGCTATGGACCAGAAGAATGCTCATGGATACCTCTTCGTCAGATCCATGCTCCCGACTTGTTAAAGTGATTCCACAAGGGGCTTTTTATATGCGTTGGATGGGTTTTATATGCATTGGGGCTTTTTATATAGGCATTTTTTTTTTATATGTATTGTTTTTTTTTTGTTATGTATTGGCTATCTTTTTTTATGTATTGGGGAGGTGGGTTATTTTTGTATGTATTTGGGTGGTTTGTATATATTTGGGGAGGTGGGGGGTTGTATATATTTGGGGGTTGCGGATTCTTTAGTACGTATTTGGGGGTGGGAAGTTTTTTTGCATTGGGGGTGTGGTTTTTTGGTATATATTTTGTGGGGGGAAATTATGTAAGGGGGGAGGGAATTGAGAGAGAGTGGTGTAATTGATGAAAGGGGGAGGGAGAGAGGGGGGAGACGGAGTGAGGAAAAGAGGAAGTAGAGGAGAGAAATATATGTGAGGCGGGGGGCAGGGATGGAGGGAGAGTGGGGTAAGTGATGGAAGGGGGAGAGTAAGAGGTCCGACGGAGGGGAAAAAAATACATGGGAAAAGGGAGGGAAATAGAGGCGGCTCGCGAGGTGTAAAATAGGGCTCGGAACACTTCCATTTAAGTAAAAGTCGCGCTCTAAAAAAAAAATCATGGTAGGTGTGGGGGCGGGGGGGGGGGGGGACGTGGGCGGGGGCTGCTCCTTTCCCTTTCGCATTTGCCCTGGGCCCCAAGATTTCTGTTGGCGGCCCTGTCACTATGGAAGTGGCCTAAGGAGGCACAACACAAAAATTATGCTATTTGCACCAATTTCGATCCAAAATTACTTTAGTGCATAGAGCCCTCAGACTAGTGCGAGGGTTAAAAAAGTATACCATATTTAATGCAACTTCTCTGCATCCCCTTCAAGCTCTGCAGATGTAATAATTATAGCATTCTAAAATAACTACTATTATGCAGGCAGGTGTGTGTGTGTGTATGTGTGTGTATATATATACACATACGTTTTAAGTTATGGTGGGTGAAGAAGGCAACAAGAAACCTCCACTGTTTTCAGGCAAAAGGTGACACGGTGTGCTCATTTGCATGTCATTTCCCAGAATCTCTTGCTGCAGTGGAAACACTGTATGCTGGGTGATAATGGTGAAAAGCAGGGTTGAAGACCAGCCTAAGACATGTGAATGTGCTCACAAGTTATTCTTATTATTTGCTATATGCTATACGGTGGCGGTTTCTTGTTGCCTTTTTAACACACCATAACATAAAACGTGATGGTAAACCCTACAGTCTTGAAAATTGCAAAGCCAGCAAATTATATATATATATATATATATATATATATATATATATATATATATAATTTGATATAGGAGCATTTATTGCAAATTTGTGAGTTTACAGTATACTTACCTGTTATCTTTAAAACATGCCCTTGAAAACACTCTTCAGAATTCAGTAGCTTTCTGTGACCTTATGCCTGTAATTTATTGGCAAGTGCGACAATTAGAATAACATGGCAAGCTATTTTAAGCAACAGGCACAGTGTGTAGTTACATGTACAGGGTGTATGACATCTGCATCTTGCACGTTGTTTAGAGCTCTTATTAAGATGAAGCAAGTTCATTCATTTGCTTCTCTTGCTTTACACTTCTGATCAGATGCATTTAGTGGATTTATACTTGTCGGGAATGTAAGTAAGCGAAGAAAACGTCACAAGTGTTTTCTACGTTTTTTCATTTGCCAGAATAAGATAAAATTTAAAAAAACCAAGCTGTTGTAATTTGAACCTTCCCGCGGCACAATACTTTGCTGTGTCAGTTTTCTGCACCATTAAATGTAGGAAGGGTTTTTTTTTATCACTGGCATAGGAGAAGATAACCTGGGACCTGGTGGCTAAACCCACTGTGTACCAGAGGGGTACTTTATGATGTATTGATAGCCCCTCTGACACGCAAGGGGTATTTAGTGCTTAAAGAGGCAGTCCGTGCGGCACTTAAAAAAAACAAAAAAAAAAACACCCCCCTCTCTTTTTTTCAGTTTTACATATCAATTAGTATACATTTGAACAATACATTAAATAAATTGAAACAAAGTACATAGTATCCACATGATAGAACATAAAAATATACATAACTTGTGGGTGGGGTGGGGGACCAGGGAAAGGGATCCTCTAATCCAGACCTTCTTCTCTTATGTCTAATGACCTCGCTCTCCTTTGTCCTCTCTTTTTCTCTTCCGTGCGGTCCTTGGTTCTACCGTATCGTGTCAGCCCTATCCGACTATTAAGATGCTACTGCTCATTGCTCACTGCCAGATGAGCATGCACCTGTTCCTATCACAGTGAAATTGAGGCTATGCTCACCCCTGCTATGTCTGACTGCGCTAACCATGGTAGCCATACTTTTGGAATTTGGTGCCGGTGTCATTTACCAGGCTTGTTTGTTTCTCCATCTGGCAAACAAATCAAATTTTGTTTCTAATTTTAGAGATTAATGGAGAATCTTTTTGCTTCCATAATGCTGTGATCTCACACCTCGTCGCTGTTGCAAAATGTGCAATAAGTTTATTTTCCTCTCTGGATAGTTCTTGCACCAGTCTGTTCAACAGGAACAACCAGGGGTCCAACACAATCTCGAGGCCCAAAATCCTCTGCAGCCAATTTTTAATTTTCCTCCAGAGAGGTGCAATTCAGGGGCAAACAAATCAGCTTGTTCTCCACATTGTTTGGGACACAATGGGGAGTAACTGGTTATACATTTTGATACTACTGTACCTCATCAATACTTTATATGCATTCTCCTTAAGCGTGGTGCAAATTGAGCTTTTTGCCGCTGCCAGGAATATCTCATCCCATTTCTCTGCCTCTAAAGTTTCCCCTAAATCAGACTCCCACTGTGAGACATATTGTAATTTTTGAGAGTATTCTGGGCCCGAACAGGTTACTTCCTTATACATTTGAGATGTAAGTCCACGTGTGTCTGTTTTTAATATACAGAACTTTTTGAAATTTGTTAATGGGTGGGACTAGTGACTGTTTGTAATAAAATGCTCTTAATTGGAGGTACATATCTAAAAAATTCAGAGTGGGGAATTTCCTTTTCCAACCTAATTTGTTTGAATGTTTTAATATTTTTACCAGCCTCCAAATCTTTAAGTCTAAGAATTCCTTTTTGTTTCCAAATTATAACATTCTTGCCGTTCATTTGTATTTAGTTATCTCCCAAATGTTGGGAAACCTTACAGAGTCAGTAGGTGAGGGAATAAGTGCTGTAGATGGCAGTGCTTGGTCACAATGGGTGGTAGGAGTGACTGTGGGTGTGGGACAATAGCCAGAGGCTATTGGGATGCTTGATTTGTGGGGCAAGTTTTAAGGTTGGTCAAGATTAAATCAGAAGGTTAACACCATTTGCATGGGAGGACATGGCAGGGAGGCGTGGGTGAGAGCAGGTGTGTTTATGTCTGGGTTCAGGATTAGGAGAGCTATCCCCAGCAGCAGGAAGGAGTAGAAAGAGGGTGTGAATAGAAGATTTGTGGGGGTGCTTTTTATTGAGGGGTAAGGAAGTTGTTGGGAAAGAGAAGTATAAATAATGTTGCAGTGTATGGGCACAGACATACAGTAGGTGGAGGGGAGGAGAGATGAAGAAATGTGGATAGGAGGGGGGTGGGGAAGTTGGAGAGAACAAACGTTTACAAAGGAGTGAGGAGACATTAAAACAGAAAAAGCAATAGGAGGGCATAGTGAGATGCAGGAGGAAAGACTACACCAGGTATTGGAAGATAGGAAGAGTACAAATTATCAGAGCATTTAGAAAGTCAGGTTCTCACAGTTACAAGGTTGTAGTTGTTTTTGAAGTGCAGAGTCCAGATTTTCTTTTAGTATTCAACTCCAATTCTAACTCTAGTATTAAATCCACAGACACTTTATGTGACACTTTGAGGTGACACAGCCTTTTGGCTTACAGCCAATATAGACTCACTTAAATACTCTAACACACAGTCACTTGACTAACAATTTAGGCTACGCTTATAGTGCCGGTGATGGGAATGTCAGACTGCGGTCGCTGGAAAAATCAAATTGAAATGACTTCCAGTGATTGCGACCGAGCCATCGCTCCGTCGTGCCGTGCTTACTATAAGCAATGCATTTGTTTTGACATGACCTTGCGTCGCTGTCGCCGGCACTATAAGCGCAACGTAAGGGAGGGGGTCTGCCTAATCAGCGCATACCAGGTAGATGTTAAATAAAGATTAATAGCAGATGGGCTTAATATGACAGGAGTGTTCAAATCAAATAAACATACCTCTGTGAGGAAACTAAATCAGAAATGAGTCCATAGTATTCAGTATATATCCAGGTTTAAGGATATTTAAAGATGTATCCACAGATGATAACTCCAGTATTAACTCCACAGACACTTTGGGGTGACAGTAATGGAAAGCATGCTTCCTTTTCTTGTTCTACCCACCTTTTCCAGCTGTGATCTGTATGCCATTCAGAAATTTGACATAATTGAGCCGCTCTGTAGTATGATAACAAGCAAGGTACCGCTAAGCCCCCCGCCAGTGTCGGTCTTTTAATAATCCTTCTCTTAAATCTTCCTTTCTTGAAGTACCAAATGAACTTGGTGATTAGGGCTTGCAGAGAGAAGATGTCTTTTAATCTAACCGGCACTGATAGGGTCTGGAAGAGACATAGTATACGGGAGAAAAGATTCATCTTGATGCAATGTATACAATGTATCCTACTGAGCCACGAAATGTTATGTGGACCAAGTTTTGATGTCCTCTCTTAATGTCCAAATTAGTTTAGGGAAATTTGCCTGATATAGAGTTTTGAAATTATTGGTGAGAGAAACTCCCAAATATTTAATAGAGTGAGGCTGCCACTTGAAATTAAAATTAATTGCTATTAACTTCTCTTGATCCTTTGGTAAATTTATCTTTAGGGCCTCTGACTTATTTATCATAAAACCTGAAAATTGATTAAAGAATCCTAAGAGACTAAATAGATTGGGCAGAGAGGTAAGTGGTCTGGTCAAAGTAAGAAACACATCGTCAACATAAACTGCTACTTTATGGGTCTGTTTATTAATTTGGATCCCGCTATATCAGGATTTTTACTTGTTTGTGCCGCTAATGGTTCCATTCACATAGCAAATAGTAAAGGGGAGAGTGGGCAGCCCTGTCTCGTACCACTTTTAATCTTAAACAAGTCCGATGGGAACCCTTGATGGGTTACTTTTGCAGCCAGATTAGAATACAATCCATCAAAATTCTATCTCCAAAACCAAATGTCCCAAGCATAGCAGTAAGGTATGGCTAGTCTATTCTATCAAACACTTTTTCTGCGTCTAGGCTTGGTACGATCACCGGAATCTTTTTTGTATTAGCCAATTCAATTAGATCAATTATACGTCTCGTATTGTCCGCCACTTGTCTACCCGATATAAAACCCACCTGATCTGGGTGGACCAGAGACTGGGGAGTATCCGACTTATTCTATTAGCTAGCATTTTTAAAATATATTTTGATATCTGAGTTAATTAAGGAGATTGGCCGGTTTTTGTTTCAATATATGCAGTCTTTTATTACTTTTATTGAAAACGAATTACCTAAGTTGTCGATCAATTGGTTCTCCCATCATCGATCAGTAAAGATCTTACTTCCCAGGGTTCATTAAATGGCTGCCTTTCAGTTTCAATCAATCCTACACTAAGTGTAACTCAGCAGCTCCAATGTATTCTTATATTACTACGTTAAGATTATCTATTAGTTTGCAGCTCAAACGGCTGTGAATATTGGCAACAAATGATCACAAACAGGAAAGTGGTGCAAAGATCTTGCACTGCAGGGGAAGTGAACTAAAACCTGCTATAGAGATTAAAGGAAGCTCAGTATATTAAAACTCATTTAAAATGCCTTTAAGAAGGGAGCATGGCTAGCCAAGAACAAGATGGCCGCTCTGACTTTAGCTCCACATCCCAGGGAAGGAAATAGGTTTAATATCACTGATTAAACCACATTAAGACCTTCCAAACGTAGATATTTACGCATCTAAAGCTTTGAGGATGCCTTTCTCAAAAAAAATCCACCGAAATTACCCACTTCTTCAGACGATCTGAAGTGAGAGGACCAAGCACAGGACTAAACGGCGCAAAGACGCCATCTTGTTCTCCCAGAAACTCACCTGAAAGACGAGAGATTAAATGGCGGATGACCATGAGGAGTACGCTACGAAAGTAGGCCTCTTATCACTAGTAACTAAAAAGGACATAAAAGGTTTGCTGGTGGACATAAAACCGATCTTACGAATCAAAATAACAAAGATCAAAAGAGATGTCACCTCACTAGGAGGCAGAGTATTTGATCTTAAAACAAGTGCTGTGACTGCAACAGCGAGCTCTTAATCTGAAAAGTGAATGCGTAAGAAGAGACAATGCAAGACATGTTATCCCAGATATAAGACCTTGATATCAGAGGGAGGCGCTCGAATATCTGCCTTAGAGGAGTCCCAGAGGCAATCGAGCAAAAAGAAATAGAGGGAAACATACAGCAGCTGTTCTCACAAATCACAGGGAAGCCTCCCAATTATCCATGGAATATGGAGAGGACCCATAGAGCCTTGAGGCCTAAAGCACTAGTGAAGGACTCAGCCAGAGACATTGTGACAAGGTTGCTCATCTTCAAAGATAAATAATCAATTATGGCAAAAGCAAGAACCATGAAAATAATTGAGTTTGAAGGAGCTGGGATCCAACTTTACAACAACCTTTCATCTCTTACCCAACAGAAGCTCAGGGAACTGCAAGAGGTCACCGTGTCCTTAATAATGGCCGCAATCAAATATAAGTGGGCTTCCCAAGAAGACACATTGTTTTTCATCAAGGAAGAGTTGTTATCCTTAAACCAGGTAAAGACTTCACCAACCTCTTTAAGACCGGGAACATTCAAGAGAATGGGACGAGAATTTACAATCAAAGGGCCAACCGGGCACCTGCAATCTTTACCACAACGACAGCACTGAGAAACTGCAGCATGCAAGAAGAAGCTTACAGCCAATCGAACACAAGCTACGGAGAAGAAAAAAGTAACACGGTCTGTAGTTTAAACACAGGACATTTTTCCTAGAGTTAATAATACCCCAAGAGGTTACTGATACTGTAGGAAGGTCTCTTAAAATCCTACAAATGCAAAGTTTGATTTACTATGCATTACACTGAAATTGTAATGAAGCCAAGAGTGATATCTGCATCGTGACGTCATTTGCATGGCCGTGGATTATTGTAGCACTGTGACACGTTAAACAATACACTGCACATGCACATTGGGGAAAAGTATAAAGTGCGTTAGTGATGCATTGCGTATGTGCGTTACCCAACGCCCATGAGCATGTTGCAATTTGAAATAAATATGCATTACAAACTGAATTACTACTTTAGCAGTTTTGCTAAATAGTTGACATGACTGAGTAGGCTTCTGGATCTGCTACTGCTTCTGATGCTGCAAGGAGTCGCAGTCTCAAATTTGCAGAAGAAGAGCTGGAGATCCTAATCAAAGGAGTGGTTAATAACCACTCCAAACTTGTAGGGTCTCTCTGCTCCCACACCGCAGAAAAGCAGCGCATTTGGGGTGGCATAATCACCCGCATCTATGCCCTTTGAAAACCTGTCTGCAGCATAGACATGCTGAAGAAGTGCTGGGCAGACAGCACGACTGATCATTCTGCGCAAGAAAGGAAGACAGGAGGGGTACCACCTGTTCCCTTGCGCCACACCCCTATAGAGGAACGGCTGAGCTCTATTTCTGCCATCTCCCAGGTAGTGGGGCTTCTGGAAACGGTAGATATGAGGGATGTGGAGAGACATCGTAAGTGAAAATACAGCACATATATAATACACCAGATATCAATCTCGTGTATACATGTCCCTTTTATACACAACCTTGAACATCAGAACAAACATTACCGTGTTATTGGCAGTGCACTCACACATACAGGTGAGGAGTACTTGGCTAAATAAAATATGTGACATGCTTACATGTGTGCCCTCATAAGATTAGAATACACCATGCCTTGCCTTGCACATTGCCGTAAGGGATCAATCTGTATGAAGATATCCTTTGCCTATTTGAGGATCATATAACTGCTCACTAATCAGAAGAACACTAGTTTAAATGAGCAACTGAAGCCGTTACCCCCCCCCCCCCCCCCCCGCCTTTAATTTTTTAACACAGTTTTGAAGAAGGAGTATCCAGACTGTTAACCCTGTTAATTTAAGCTCAGGGGACCCCCTGTTCCAGAGATACTTACCTCTGAAGGGGGTGCCAGTATCTCCGGCAGTTTTCTGTAGTTTAAAGCCCCCGGTCACATGGGCCAATAGGAAGCCACACCGGATGACGTAACATCTTTGTATTGCACCGCATTGCCCAGGAGCTTTGAAAAGCAGCCATAATGTGAAAACTGGAGTGGCTACAGGTACCTACTATGGAGATACAGTATGTATCTCCAGAAGCATAGTGTCCCCGTAGCTGAAATGTATGGGGTTCAGCTCTGGAGATCCCCTGCTTCAAGCCTGTATTAAAAAAATGAATGAGAGAAAATGACTCGGACTTGTTGAGAAACGGTGGGTGGTGATGAATAAAAACAATTCAAACATTTACGACAGCAAGATTAAAAGACCTTTATAACTATCATACTGACATTATACACGTAACATATGTCCATGTTGCCCACTATTATATTTCTGCTGTATTTTACCCATTATATTTCAGTATTACCTTAATAATTGCTTCTTTTTTTAATTGATTCTATATGCAATTATGAATTAGCTAGCTAATTATCACATTTAGTGACGTATAAATCCAGTTGTATCTACACAGGACTGTGGTCCTATAGTCCGCTATTGGTGTGAGAATGGAAAAGCCGTGGTGCAGAGATTTGACTGCTGCAGGTGTTGATTGTAGTTGCTACTGCAAAGACGCAGCAAGATTTCTAAAAGCTTTCCCCAGGAGTGCAAAGGCACAACATGCTATAACAGGATCTTAGGCTTTGCGGGGCCCAAGGTGGCATGATGCCAGTGGGGCCTGCATGTAAAAAAAAGAGGGACTTACCTAGACGAGCAACCCTCCGGCAGCATTGCGGCGTCATGATGTCATATGACGTCACGGCATCATGTGACGTCACGTTGCCATGGCAATACCACGTCATATAATGCCATGGCAACGCGACACTGCAGGAGGCGGAACATTGCAGAGAAGGTAAGAGGACACACACCACCCAGACATCCCCACACCTACCTCTCTGCCAGTTCGGAGGCCCCGAGCTCCCTCCACTTTCTCCTCCTGTTGGCGCCGGGATCCAACATCCGACCGGAGGGGGGAGCTGGAGGAGGGTGGCCCCGCACTCCCTTCTCCCTCCATTCGGGTGAAAGTTGGATATTGGCGCCAATGAGGGGGAGAGGAGGGGGCGTGGGGCCCCTGGAGGTACGTGAGACCAAGGCAGTCGCCTTGCTCTAAGGGCGCCTGTATATTACAAGCCTCAATGAAATTTTATTTCTTTGAGAAAGATCCATTTGACACCCACAAGTATATGAATACCGACAACTGACTATTAAGTCAGTGGATGTGGGCCATTATCAAAGTATATTTATTTATAAAATGTTTTACCAGGAAGTAATACATTGAGAGTTACCTCTCGTATTCAAGTATGTCCAGGGCACAGAGTTATAATGACAAATACATACAGGGTTACAAATACATAGTTACATTAAATGAAAAGGGTTATACAGTACATTATATACAAAACATTGCATGCACAGTTAAAGATAATATATATTACGGGCATATATAAAAGTTACAGACCAGATTAAAATGTGAGAGCTTTAGTTTTGAAAGAACTTAAACTGGTGGCAGCTGTGAGAGTGTCGGGTAGACTGTTTCAGTTTTGGGGTGCACGTTAAGAGAAGGAGGAGCGACCAGATACTTTGTTGAACCATGGGACCATGAATAGTCTTTTGGAGTCAGATCTCAGATGATAAGTGCTGCATGTGGTAGGGGTGAGGAGCTTGTTCAGATAGACAGGTAGCTTGCCCAGAAAGTATTTGCAGGCAAGACAGGAGAGACAAGGAGCGGCTCAGTGATAGGTAGGAATGAAACCCGTTTAAAGCATGCTTCCCTATTCCAGAGCACTGGAGTTTGTTTAGCAAGATAACATGATCAACAGCATCAAAAGCCTTTGCAAAATGTAGGAATGTTACCCCAATTCCATTCCACACTGAATCTCATTGCAAACTTTTTTAGGAGGGTAGTGTTTGGAGCGAGAGTCAGATTGGAATTGGCTAGGGAAATTTGTCTTGGTATAGTAAGAGCTTAATTGGGAGTGCAGACATTTTTCCATGACTGGATAGTGTTGGGAGAAGGGAGATTGGCCTGTAGTTTGAGACAGTGTTTTTGTTCAAAAGAGGGTGGGCTTGGGGGGCAATTTAGGAGCAAAAATGGTAAGGTGTCTGCAATGTAAAATAACACCCCACATCCCCTTTTTGACCTGTTTTTCCTAAAACTGGAGTATCCCTGAATGGTGATAGTTGCATCGAGGGTCTTAGGAGTTAGCCATGTTTCTGTGATAATGATGACTTTGGGTTTATGCATAAGGCACCATGCCCTTAGTTCATCCAGTTTGGGCAGTAGGCTCCGGATATTTATATGGGTGACAGACCTTTTTGTAATTTGAAGGGGGTATTCTCAGGGGTATGGGACAGAATTGAGAAGGGAGTGCCCGTGTTATGTTCAACATCACCTGCTAAAGAGAGTAACAGTATAAAATAGAAATTTGAGTTGTAAATTTGTGATGTTTGCCATTGGGATGAGTAGTGGTTGGTGTGCTGGTTTTCAGAGTTCTCCACCAACATTTAGTAGATGGTGCAAGGCTTTTGAGTAATCCAGGGTGTATGGTGATATTGGGTGTGGGCCAGGAGGGAGGAGTTTGTAGTGGATAGAGAGAGTAACATTTCCATGAGGCCACAAGAAAGAACAGAGTTGAAAAAACTAGCAGGTTCATTTTCACAGAGGTAGATAATGATGCATGAAGCGGTTGTGAGCCAAGTGAGTATGTGCAGAGTAAACAGCAGAGGTGTGCCTTTTCCTTGTCAAAATTGTCTCCTGCATTTGTAATGCTAAGGTATGTTCAAGGTTTGCAGAGGGATTTGGGGTGGAGGAGGGGAGGAAGGGGGAGGCGGGAGAGGCAGTCAAGTGTTGGGAGAGGCTGCAGTAAATAAAGTGTATAGGGGGGTTAATTGTGCAGACTAACGAGCATGGAATAACTGTGGTCAGATAGCTCACGATTTGTTGCCTTGTGTAGAATAATTGCCAAAAGGCCAAAAGTTCCAGTCTGCAGTCTACCTCTAGTCCAACTACAGTCTAACTACATATTCAATTAAAATGCCCACTTTAAATGTGACACTCTTGAAAGCAATGCTCTCCCTTAAGTGATTTCAGATTTATACATCTAACAGTCACATGACCTACCCCTAATAAATCTGCCTGTTACAAGCTGGACACTTAACAGCACACAATTAACAAATTAAGTTTGCTATTCTAAACATACCAGAGAACTAATACATGCAGGGTGGGCGTGAGTCCTATGTATGCAGGGGATCAATGAGTTAAACATACCTGTGTGTGGAGAGACAATATGCTACTATTATTATCACAGACTACGTCGACATACAGTGGGTGATAATTTATTAAGATATAAAGTGCATAAAGTAACTGCAGAACCTCTGAATATGTATTTTGCACATTAATACATTTCCACCATTCATTTAGGAGGTTAAGCAATTGTAATATGTACACCCAATCAGAATTGTAAGTGTTTTACCATTTAGAGATAAGGTATTTTGTCATTACTGACCCACTGGTTTTTAACAATACTACATTAAAGGCTAATTTTTATTCTATTCGCTCTACTATATACTAATTTTTGTGGGGTCTCTATTTGAGTGCAGCTTCTAAGGACCTCTCTTTCTCTCTACTCCTTTTGCTATAATTACTTGATTGCTGCTAGCACCACCCCGTTTGTATATATAAAACTTTAAGTTGAGCAGGCTACTCTATTCGGTAATAACATGCTGGCCTGGATGCATCACATGGTGTTAACAGGAGTTATAACTGTTCTGTCTCCTGCATGTGTTTTCTTTCCCCTATGGCTGCCATGATCTTTGACCTAGTTCTCGTCACTGTGTAAAGAACCCCTTCTCTGTCCCCTGAGATAATGGTATATTCCTATATCCCTAGCACTTGGTATAAACCTGCCTGATTTCCTAGTGTGAGGCTGTTGCATCAGTCCTTTTCAGCTTGCAGCGATTGCTAATCGTCTACCACAAACTGCTCTCCCTGTGACAGGATTATTTTTTTCACCTTCCCCTAATTTATGCATCTCCAAAGTTCCTATTAATTTCTGTTTGTTTGTGTTCATAACGAAGAGGGATCTTCTGTGCTATGGGGGAGAATGTTAAAAAAGGTTGGAGGAGACAAGATACAGATGACAAACTAAATACAATAGATATGGATGGGGAAATAGCAAAGGATCGTGGAGGTAGATGGGGGCAAGTGGTAGTTTGGCGAGTAAATATGAGACACCCATATTACATATATATTCATGTGTATCTTCAAAGACCAATAACGTAACATAAATTAGCTTTGTGTGATATGTGTTAATTCAGGGCAGGCGCATAGCTCGGGGGCCCGCTCGGGCCGCTGACAGGGAGGAGAGCGGGACATTTGGCCCAGCTGTGTAGCCGTCCGATCGCTGTGGTGACAGCTTCAGTCAGTGCTCACAGCACAGCATCAAAGCTGGATCGGGAGTTGTGAGCTGCGAGGGAGGAGGGGGGGGGGGGGGGGTCAGAGAGCAGGCAGCAGAGGCTGGGGGTGGAAATTAGGCAGAGAGCTGCAGAACTCTGCCCGCCCCAGCTCTTTGTTAGTGACGTCAGGGGGAGGAGTTACCATGTGCTGCTGTGGGAAGGTATGTGTGTATTTGTGTGTCAGTTTGCTGTGTGTGTACCAATTTGCTGTATGTGTTTCAGGCTGTCAGTATGTTGTGTGTGTTTGTGTGTAAATGTGTCAGTTACACTTTGCTCTGTCAGTGTGCTGCATGTGCTTCAGTGTCTGCCAGTGTGCTGTGTGTGAGTCAGTGTCTGTCAGTGTGCTGCATGTGCTTCAGTGTCTGCCAGTGTGCTGTGTGTGAGTCAGTGTCTGTCAGTGTGCTGCATGTGCTTCAGTGTCTGTCAGTGTGCTGGGGGGACGCAGTTGGTGAAACTTGCCCCGGGTGCAAAAACACCAAGTTACTCCCCTGCGTTTATGCATATTTACATTATCAGATGCCTCAACACCAGCTCGGTCAGACCTCCACTCCTCAGACGCACAGGCAGAACCCCCCTCCACTCCTAAGCTGCTCCCCCCCTCCACTCTCCTCATCCTCGCAGTAACACCCCCCCTAATCCTCAGGGGGCTATTGTAGTGTGCATGTGTGGGGGGTTTATTGTAGTGTGTGTGGGGGGTTTATTGTAGTGTTGAGGGGTTATCGTAGTGTGTGTGTGTGTGTGTGTAGGTGGTTATTGTAACTTGTGTATTGTGGGGGAGCGGGGGGTACTGTATTGTAGGGGGGGAATTGTATGTGTGTGCCAAGGGGAGGGAGCTGGATTGAGTGTAGAGGGGGGGGGGAGTGTTTACTGAGTGATAGCGGATGGGGGTAGTGAGAGGAAAAGGGGGTAGTGAGGGAGGGTGTGTGAGAGGGGGGAGAGAAATACATGAGTAGAGTGAGGAGGTGTAAAAGAGGGGGAGGCTCGCAGGGCCTCCAACACACAAAACTCCTGAATCTACAGAATATGTTCACGCAATGGGGCACTGAAAAAAAATGTTGGCCAGGGGCCCGCGCATGTCTAGCTACGCCACTGTCTCAGAGAAAATAACGCCTGTTACAGAGCTTTGTGAATCAGGCCCATAAATTGTTTGCAGGCCCAGCAAAACTCGGCAGGAGAGTAGTGTCTCTTACTTTCTCCGGAGCCGCCCTCCTCCTGCAGTTGTCATAGCGAGCCAACATCAAATGATGCTGCACCGTCACATTGACGCCGCAACGCTTTAGGAGGGCCCCCAAAGTTTTGGTATCTAGTGGACCTAGAGGGTCTTAATCGGCACACAGCCTGAAAGGAAATTCCCCCAACCTGCAATTCGTCTGTTTGTGGTCTGCTTCTTTATTCCTGCACTTAGTGGTCTATCTCAGTGTTAAAGCAGCAGTACCTTACCAGCCCCCTTTTTTATATAGGTTGGAAGTAGGGGGTCAGCGGACCGAAGCATGTATATTTCAGCTCTGGGGTCCCCCCCCCCATGGTCCTGAGATACTTACCTGGAAAGGTGCCACTGGTTAATTCCTGGTTGTTTAAAGCCCGGTTGCACGCGGACCAATGCGAAGCCACGGTGATGAGGTGGGGGTTTCCTATTGGCCCACATAACGTGGGAGATTTATACGCAATTTTGTTTCCTCGGAGGGGATGCTATCGGCAGCATCTTCCCTGGTAAGTATCTTGGGAAACTTGGGGGTGCCTGCAGCTGCATCGTATTCCTATCTATATAAAAACACTGTGGATAAAAATAAAGCAGGCATAATTGCTCATTTAATAAAGGTTATTCAGGATGAATCTACATACAGTGTGAGTCTAATTTCAGTGTCGTCGTGTCAGTGTAAATTTGTGGAAAATTAACTGAGATAAATACATCACATGAGAGTGACTAATTACTAGAAGTACCCTAATCCCCCTCCCTCAATAAAATGATGAACTGGATTCACTAAGATTCACTAGCCTATTTAACATGATTTTTACCAGGGTTTACTCCCTTAAAAGCATGTTGCTATTCTAAATAACATGCAAATGAGCCCATTACAGCCTAAAGTGTATTTATTCCATAATTGCTAAACTCTGTTAAGGTGAACGTCTGGAAATAACACTGCGCTGTTTAACACATAAATCTGCCAGACCCTGAAATAGGACTTTTGCAGGAGATGTAGGTTTGCATTAGCGGTATTTAATGCCAAATTTATATATCAGATTATTCACTGAAGCCATATTGCATACATAGTTACATAGTTACATAGTAGATGAGGTTGAAAAGAGACGTAGGTCCATCAAGTTCAACCTATGCTAAACTTAGACAACAGATACTTTATCCTATATCTATACTTACTTATTGATCCAGAGGAAGGCAAACAAAAAAACCCATTAAGGGGAAACATTAATTCCTTCCTGACTCCAAGAATTGGCAATCGGATTAATCCCTGAATCAACATCCTTCCCATGTATACTTATTTGGTACATCCCTGTGTACCTTTCCCATCTAAAAAGATGTCCAACCTTTTTTTGAACAAATCTATTGTATCTGCCATCAGTCTCCATGGGTAATGAATTCCACATTTTAACGGCCCTTACTGTAAAGACCCTTTGTTGCTGGTGAAATTTCCTTTCCTCCAACCTTAAGGGATGACCCTGAGTCCTTTGTACTGCCCGTGGGATCAATAGTTCTTTTGAAAGCTCCTTGTATTGTCCCCGAATATATTTGTATAGAGTTATCATATCCCCTCTTAGACACCTCTTTTCTAGTGTAAATAAATCTAATTTAGCTAGCCTCTCCTCATAAGTTAGACTGTCCATCCCCTTTATTAATTTGGTGGCTCTTCTCTTCACTCTCTCTAGTTCCATAATGTATTTTCTTAGGATTGGTGCCCAAAATTGTACTCCATATTCAAGGTGTGGTCTTACTAGTGCTTTGTAAAGGGGCATAATTATGTTTACTTCCCTTCCATCCTTTGCCCGTTTGATGCAAGATAAGATCTAGTTTGCCTTTGCAGCTACTGCAAGACATTGGGCACTATTGCTAAGCCTGCAGTGTACAAGCACTCCTAAATCCTTCTCCATCAAGGATTCCCCCAATATATCTCCATTTAATTTGTAAGTCGCCTTTTTATTCTTGCATCCCAAATGCATAACCTTACATTTATCTGTATTAAACCTCATCTGCCATTTACCTGCCCACGTTTCCAGTCTCTCCAAGTCCTTCTGAAGAGAAATTACATCCTGCTCTGATTCTATTACCTTACACAATTTAGTATCATCAGCAAAGATGGAGACTTTGCTCTCGATCCCAACCTCAAGGTCATTAATAAACAAGTTAAAAAGCAGGGGTCCCAGTACCGATCCCTGAGGTACTCCACACACGACTTTAGCCCAACCTGAAAAAGTTCCATTTATTACAACCCTCTGTTGTCTGTCCTTTAACCAGTTTTTCAATCCAGGTACATATTATTACTGAGTCCAATTTTCTTTATTTTGTACACCAACCTCTTTTGTGAAACCGTATCAAAAGCCTTTGCAAAATCTAAGTAGACCACATCAACTGCATTACCCTGGTCTAAATTCCTACTTACCTCCTCAAAGAAACAAATAAGGTTAGTTTGGCAAGATCTATGCTTCATAAATCCATGATGACTATTACTAATAATTTTGTTTTCCATTAGGTATTCCTGAATATTATCCCGTATTAAACCTTCAAGTAGTTTCCCTACTATTGAAGTCAGGCTTACAGGTCTGTAATTGCCCGGTTGTGATCTAGCTCCCTTTTTTTTTTTTTCCATAAAGTTTTTTATTAGGCATTGTTACAACAGGTCAGGCTCAAATACAGTGCAATTTTACAGTGCCTAATAGTTTTAACATTTTTTGGGAAATAAAGAGAGACAACCTAAGCTGTCAAGACGGGGGGATTGCCTTCCAGAGATGAAGGCAAAGAGGGGAGAGGGTAAGGGGGGGGGGTAGGAGAGGAGGGGTAGGGTGGGTGGGGGGATTTGTCTCCTGGCTGAGGAGGGTTTGGTTGATAGGTTGGTTGGAGTTTTTACCTGCTCCTGGTTTTTGTTTCTGTAGGGGGGGGGAGGGGGATTTTTATGTACCCTACCTTGGTGGGGCGTGTCGTCTGTCCCGGGTTAGGAGAAACCACGGGTCCCATACTGATTCGTGCGCTGGGAGGTTTTGTTTAAGGACGGCAGTCAGCCGCTCCATGTGCATCACTTCGGTTATTCTCTTTTTGATCGACCCTAAGGCTGGTGTGGTCACCCTCCTCCAGGAGGCCGCTATCTCTAGCTCCCTTTTTAAATATAGGCACCACATTTGCTTTACGCCAATCTTGTGGTACTGAGCCTGTGGAAATTGACTCCTTGAATATTAAATATAATGGTTTGGCTATTACTGAGCTTAACTCCTTCAGAACTCTTGGATGTATGCCATCGGGTCCAGGTGCCTTATTTACTTTAATTTTTTCAAGTCGCTTATGAACTTCTTCCTCAGTTAACCAATTGTTCATTAATATGGAGGTTGTGGCTTCCTCCTGAGGCACTACTTTTGAACTTGATTCTTCCCTGGTAAACACAGAGTCAAAGAATTTGTTTAATACCTCAGCTTTTTCCTTATCTCCAATAATCTGCCTACCCATCTCACACTGAAAGGGTCCTATATTTTCTTTTCTCATTTTTTTGTTATTAATTTACTTAAAGAACTTTTTAGGGTTGACCTTACTTTCTATTGCAATCCTTTTTTCATTATCCATTTTTGCTAATTTGATTGCCCTTTTGCAATTTTTGTTACATTCCTTATAATTCTGATACAATGTCTCCGTCCCTTCTGACTTAAAGAATCTAAACGCCTTCCTCTTCTTGTCCATTTCCTCCCCTACCTGTTTATTTAGCCACATTGGTTTTGTCTTATTTCTTTTAAACTTATTACCCAAGGGTATATACTGATGAGTGTGCTTTTCTTACAATGGTTTAAAGACTGCCCATTTATCTTCTACATTTTTCCCTGCAAAAACATCATCCCATTGTATTACTACTAGATTAGACCTCAGTTTATTAAAATCTGCCTTTCTAAAGTTTAAGGTCTTTGTTGAACCCAAGAAATCTATTTTTTGATAATTTATTTCAAATGAGACCATGTTATGATCACTGTTACCCAAATGTTCCAGGACTTGAATATTTATTATTACTTGTACATTGTTTGATATGACCAAATCCAGTATTGCCCCTCTCCCGGTTGGTTCCTCAATAATTTGGGTCATATAATTGTCTTTAAGCACCCCCAAAAACCTGTTTCCTTTTGTTGTAATGCTAATCTCATTGCCCCAGTCTATGTCTGGATAATTAAAATCCTCCATTATGCAAACATGACCCAGTTTTGATGCCTTCTCCATTTGCAAAAGTATTTTAGCTTCCTCAATCTCACAGATATTTGGTGGTTTATAGCATATTCCCACAAACATTTTCTTAATACTTTCACCTCCACTGCTAATTTCTATCCACAAAGTCTCTACGTTTTCATCATTCCCTTCATAAACATCATCTCTTATAATAGGTTTTAGATCCGGTTTAACATATAAACATACTCCACTTCCTCTTCTATTTGTTCGATCCTTCCGAAAAAGAGAATAACCCTCTAAATTAACTGTCCAGTCATGAGTTTCATCCCACCATGTTTCAGTAATGCCTATGATATCATACTGCTCCCTTGCAGCTATTAATTCAAGCTCCCCCATTTTATCTGTCAGGCTTCTTGCATTAGCAAGCAGTTTTTTTTCTTACAGTAAAGCAGAGATATCTCACTTTTTACCTCAGCCATATTTCACTCCTAGTTTTAACGCAAACGAGCATGCAAATGTGAATTTAACGTCTAATTAATTATTCATAATTCCCCCTCCTGTTCCCTTCTTCATTAAACTCTGATTCCTGCAGGAATCTGGCTACCTCCAAAAAAAGTTACTAAGAGGAACCGTCTGATGACTCCAGGATAACACCCCGTGGCTGTGTAGCCTGAATAATTAGGTAAGTGGAGCAGGAAAAAAGCCTCATGGAGGTATGGGGTAAGAGCTGCATACAGACCCGTTCCCAGTGTATGGCGAGCGGCTGCAGATGCGACAGCTCACGGATGGAGTAGCTACTCACGATGATCCGTCCCCTCTGCTCCCGGCTGTGCGTTCCCCTCCAGGGGTGAATGACGCACTTCCTGCGTGGCCACGATCCGGATGCTGACGAGAATAGGGCAAACGGAGGAGGTCTTCCAGTCATGTTCTGTAGTATCTGTTTTATGTAGTTTAATAAATTGTTTTTACCTCACCTGGTGAGTCTGACATCTATAGGAGCCGCGCTGGCATCGATCATCTATTCTCTTATCTCCAAAAAAAGAATGGCAATTTTTTTAATCCCGTACTTTAGGTTGGCGTTACGCCTATCTTGCCTATATATAGTGGCCAGTTTATATATCAATCCGCAAGATGAGATTAGCCAAACAAGAATACTGTAGGTGATAAAAATACATGATATTAACAATAGATAAATAGATTTTGTATATTTATTATAGTCACACTTTCTCTATTCATTTCTAAATTCATATTTTGATATTGCTACTGTACCCCATAGTGCAGTCCCTATAAATCCTATAAAATGGTTTTGGGTTTCTTAATTTATCAACCCTTTAGCAGCCCAAGTGGCCAGCTACTGTAGTCGTAATCAACCCATCACTAACTGGCCATTTGGGCTGCTACGGTCCAGATCTACAGAGGCCTTAAAATGAAAGCGAGAGTCAGAGCGAGAGACTGTCAGTTCTATTTTTGTAAAGCACCAAGTGACTTATATATAGGGTGACCAGCTGTCCCGGTTTAGCCGGGATAGTCCCTTTTTTTTAATGGCTGTCCCAGTTTTTTAATGGCTGCCCCGCATTCTTTAAAATGTCCCGGGTTTTTGTCGCTGTTCCGGTTTTGGCCATCAGAGAAGGGGGCCGCAGAGAGCACAGAATGCGAGGAGAGCAGGGGGAGAGCAGGAGGAGAGCGGAGGCCGGTCTGGCTGCAGAGGGTGGGGGTGGGGTTAGTGACAGAGGAACCTCAGCAGTGAGAGCCGGAAGTGAGGTGCCTGCTGCCAGTCAAGATGGCTTCCCCCCCCCATGCTCCAGAGTGAAAGGTAGGGGAGGGAGAGGGACTGACTGTCTGTCTGTGTGTCTCTGTGTGTGTGTGTCACTGGTCCTGTCTGTCTGTGTGCCTCTGTGTGTGTGTCTGTGTGTGTGTCTGGCTCTGTGTGTGTGTCTCTGGCTCTGTGTGTGTCTGGCTCTGTGTGTGTGTGTCTCTGTGTGTGTGTCTCTGGCTCTGTGTGTGTCTGGCTCTGTGTGTGTGTCTCTGGCTCTGTGTGTGTCTGGCTCTGTGTGTGTGTGGCTCTGGCTCTGTGTGTGTGTGGCTCTGGCTGTGTGTGTGTGTGTCACTGGTTCTGTGTGTGTGTGTGTGTGTGTCACTGGTTCTGTCTGTCTGTGTGTCTCTGTGTGTGTGTCTCTGGCTCTGTGTGTGTGTGTCACTGGCTCTGTGTGTGTGTGTGTGTGTGTCACTGGTTCTGTGTGTGTGTGTGTGTCACTGGTTCTGTGTGTGTGTGTCACTGGTTCTGTGTGTGTATCACTGGTTCTGTGTGTGTGTGTGTCACTGGTTCTGTGTGTGTGTGTGTCACTGGTTCTCTGTGTGTGTGTGTCACTGGTTGTGTGTGTGTGTGTGTGTCACTGGTTGTGTGTGTGTGTGTGTGTGTCACTGGCTCTGTGTGTGTGTGTCACTGGTTCTGTGTGTGTGTGTGTGTCATTGGTTCTGTGTGTGTGTATGTGTGTGTGTGTGTGTGTCACTGGTTCTGTGTGTGTGTGTGTGTGTGTGTGTGTGTCACTGGTTCTGTGTGTGTGTCACTGGTTCTGTGTGTGTGTGTGTGTGTCACTGGTTCTGTGTGTGTGTGTGTGTGTGTGTCACTGGTTCTGTGTGTGTGTGTGTGTGTGTGTGTCACTGGTTCTGTGTGTCTGTGTCACTGGTTGTGTGTGTGTGTCACTGGTTCTGTGTGTGTGTGTGTCACTGGTTCTGTGTGTGTGTCACTGGTTCTGTGTGTGTCACTGGTTCTGTGTGTGCGTGTCACTGGTTCTGTGTGTGTGTATGTGTCACTGGTTCTGTGTGTGTGTGTGTGTGTCACTGGTTCTGTGTGTGTGTGTGTCACTGGTTCTGTGTGTGTGTGTGTGTGTGTGTGTGTGTCACTGGTTCTGTGTGTGTGTGTCACTGGTTCTGTGTGTCTGTGTCACTGGTTGTGTGTGTCACTGGCTCTGTGTGTATGTCCCTGGTTCTGTGTGTGTGTGTCACTGGTTCTGTGTGTGTGTCACTGGTTCTGTGTGTGTCACTGGTTCTGTGTGTGCGTGTCACTGGTTCTGTGTGTGCGTGTGTCACTGGTTCTGTGTGTGCGTGTGTCACTGGTTCTGTGTGTGTGTGTTTCACTGGTTCTGTGTGTGTGTGTGTCACTGGTTCTGTGTGTGTGTGTCACTGGTTATGTGTGTGTGTGTGTTTGTCACTGGTTCTGTGTGTGTGTGTGTGTGTGTGTCACTGGTTCTGTGTGTGTGTGTGTGTGTGTGTCACTGGTTCTGTGTGTGTGTGTGTGTGTGTGTGTGTGTGTGTGTGTGTGTGTGTGTGTGTGTGTGGCTCTGGCTCTGTGTGTGTCTCACTGGTTCTGTGTGTGTGTGTCACTGGTTCTGTGTGTGTGTGGCTCTGGCTCTATGTGTGTGTCACTGGCTCTGTGTGTGTCACTGGTTCTGTGTGTGTGTGTGTGTCACTGGTTCTGTGTGTGTGTGTCACTGGTTCTGTGTGTGTGTGTGTGTGTGTGTGTGTGTGTGTGTGTGACTGGTTCTCTGTGTGTGTGTGTGTGTGTCACTGGTTCTCTCTGTGTGTGTGTGTGTGTCACTGGTTCTGTGTGTGTGTATGTGTGTCACTGGTTCTGTGTGTGTGTGTCACTGGTTCTGTGTGTGTGTGTCACTGGTTCTGTGTGTGTGTGTCACTGTTTCTGTGTGTGTTTTGTGTGTCACTGGCTCTCTGTGTGTGTTTTGTGTGTCACTGGCTCTGTGTGTGTGTCAGTGGCTCTGTGTGTGGGTTTGTGGGTTAATGGCGGTGTGGGTCAGTAGCTCTGTGTGTGTGTCAGTGGCTGTGTGTGTATGTGTCAGTGTGTGTGTGTCAGTGGCTGTGTATGTGTGGGTCAGTGGCTGTGTATGTGTGTGTGTGGGCCAGTGGTTCTGTGTGTATGGGCCTGTGGCTCTGTGTGTGTGGGCCAGTGGCTCTGTGTGTGTGGGTCAGTGGCTCTGTGTGTGTGCGTCATTGGCTCTGTGTGTGTGTGGCTGTGTGTGTGTGTTGGTTAGGGCTCTGTGTGTAGGTGAGTGGCTCTGTGTGTGTGGGTGTGTGGGTCAGTGGCTGTGTGTGTTGGTCAGTGGCTCTGTGTGTGGGTGTGTGTTGGTCAGTTGCTCTGTGCATGGGTGTGGGTTGGTCAGTGGCTCTGTGTGTGGGTGTGTGGATCAGTGGCTCTGTGTGTGGGTGTGTGGATCAGTGGCTCTGTGTGTGGGTGTGTGTGGATCAGTGGCTCTGTGTGTGGGTGTGTGGATTAGTGGCTCGGTGTGTGGTTCTGTGTGTGGATGTGTGTGTGTGGGTCAGTGGTTGGGTGTGGGTCAGTGGCTCTGTGTAGGTCAGTGACTGTGGGTCAGTGGCTCTGTGTGTGTGGGTGTGTGGGTCAGTGGCTCTGTGTGGACATAACATTTTTTTTAGATCTATTTATTATATATTTATTTATCTTGCCTTTGGCTGTATCCTCCCCTCCAAATTCCGTCAACATGGCTGCGCGACGTCACGCGGCATCAAGTTGGGGGACGCATTATGGCGCCGAGGCATCACGTGATGCCACATTGTCATGGCAACATGTCACCGCCTGACGGCAGTGTCTCGTTGTCATGGCAAAGGGGACGTCACGTGATGTAATTTTGTTTTATAAATAATTTTTTAATGTGTCCCGGTTTTTCATTTTGAAAATCTGGTCACCCTACTTATATACCTCTCCAAACCCACCTTTATACCACACGTGGAGAGATACCTGTGCGCAAAACTGAACACACCTACGATACCTGGGAAATATGCTAATATAAACATTTTTAATATAATTTGCACACCCAAATGAGTATATTTCCCAGTTTATCAGGTATACTCTCTCTCGTTACTCGACCTCCGTGGAGTGGAGCCTAAGGCCGCGTTCATACTGCGAACTTCGCGACGTGCGCTGTGTGAACGGAGCCTAAGTGGTTCATATTTGCAAATAAGGATTTTATGCTCTTTGTATTTTATTTGTAGGGTGTTTATTTTGTACATTTCCCCTTTCTTTGCAATGCAACGGTAGCCTCAGGCATCAAACGGGTCAAACAGTTTTATGCCATCGGGTTATGTAAGAAATCCTTTTACACAACGTTATTGTAGAAAAGTGTAACATCTCCCGACCCTCCGCAATGCTGGCGCTAACACTGATTCCCGAGAGTTATCACTCGTTTTAGACAGTTATTTGCCGAATAGTTAACACATTTTTCTTATCACAGCCCATTTTTTTATAACAATAAATCCTGGTGAATGCAGCAATAATTTTCACATTTTATAACGCGCGATTGTTCTAAGGAACGTCAGTGCATCTTGGCCCATATTGGATGTGGATATAAACCAGGGGTGGCCTGCTCCTCAAGGGCCACCAACAGGCCAGGTATTAAGGATATCCCTGCTTCAGCACAGGTGGCTCAGTCATTCCAATATATTATCGAATCATTATTTGAATTCAATATATTATAAATAGTTCCACTATGCGCCACTGATTGAGCCACGTGTGCTGAAACAGGGATATCCTTAAAACCAGACCTGTTGGTTGCCCTTGAGGACTGGAGTTGGCCACTCCTGATATAGGCTGTTGCTAGAATGTTATGTTTTACCTACAGTTGATACTGGTCCCTGCTGAAAAATTGTGAACCACCAACGGTGCAGCAAGTGTCTCCTGTCTCCCAGCATCAATCTTTTCCTTTTAATTATAGGACTCTTTACGTGAAACCTATTCATGGCGTGCTGTTACATTTTTCATATTCTCATTCATTGAGGGAAATGCATCCAGTTAGAGGAGCTTAGGTCATATTTCCCCAAGACAAATGGTGGTATCATTTCTTAAGCGTTTTAAGACTAAAATGACTGCTAGACATGTCTGCTTTGTCCCTAAGGTTAAATATTGAGTAATTACTTTAGGAACCCCCAAAAATGTAACTTTCATATTATGTACCAATGACAGCTCAATGTGATGTCAATTATTAACCCTACATAAGAAATTAGATTGTGAGCCTCGTCTAGCAGGGAGACACTTTGTCTGCCCTGATTATTTTTTGTACAATGAGCAATACAAAAGCGACATTATATAAAAAGAGAAATGAGTAAAAACAATGCATTTTACCATGTGCAGTTATTTGACGTCAGACGTAGTTAGATTTCTTTATACCTGATTTCAATTGTCTTTACAGACCATACTTTGTATGCATTCGAACGGACACAAGTTGGTGTCTGGTTTAGCAAATAAACAGCAAAATTGAAGCGGATTAACGCTTTAGCTGAATATTTTCCACTTTCTTGGTGTAATTGTAATATGTTGAAAAGTAGATATGCCAAAACATGTTACGCATTGATAAAAACGGCAAAGCTGAGTCATGTGCCCACTGGAAAAACAATTGCCAACAGTCATTAAAAAAGGTGCATATGCCACCATTTAGTACCTAAAATTCAATGTACACAGTTGTCAGCTATGTCAAAGTCACTTAAAATGATCTCACTTTCCGGAGACTTTAAGTACAACATAGATACAGAGTAACACTGTTTGCCTGTTGGGCTTTGAAACTGGAGAAATTAAAGCAGTCCCCACTATATTGCAAGAGCAATCAAAAATCGAATTAATTTACAATTTGGGATTAGTATAACTGATGACTGAGAAGTAGCCACACAATGTAACAAAGCAGTGAAGCATGGCACTGATATTTTGGGGTTTAGTATTATTTTCTATGGAAAGGTATTAGCAGCAGTTAGAAAATTAGGTTAAACTTTAAAGATCAATAAGACCTCACCAGGGGCTATATCCACAAAGCTCTGTTAAATCAGGGCTTATAAAGTGATATTACCTAAAATAGGAACGGACGCTATGTTCCCTGAGGTTAACAGCTTTCCATAAAGCGAATTATATGCAAAACAATGGCTGTTGTCTATCCCATTAGCGTAGGCTTAATGTCACTTTATTATAGCGCAACATTGTGTTGGCTTCTTATAATGTGAAGTTAAGTATGACTTATTCCCATCAAGACCCTGATAAGGGTGGTGGTGGAGGTGGTGGAGTGTTCTGACAAGTAAATAAGTCAATAGGTACTTTACTAAAATAGTAGAGTTCTCCTCCATTTCAGCCCTTATTCGTGGTCTAGTCAGGTGTAGTCCAGTGCCCCAGGCTATATATTCCATGGCCCTAGCACTGTAAGTCCTGGTAAGGAGCAGGCGGTGGTAGGGTTAAATTCCTCTCATGTGCCAGCATGTGTCCCCCCACTGGATGGTTAATGTGTATCGGTTTCCAGGTGCTTAGTCTGGAAACCGTTGGAGCATGTGCCAGGGGGGGTGGGCTCACTGGATGAGTGCAGCCCAGTTACCAGCGGTTAGGAGTGGGACCCTCCCCTGGTACAAAACATGGCTTCCTTCCAAATTGGGCAGAGTGAGTTCCAGTGTAGCCTGCTCCTTTGGGAGTAGGCTGGATTCTACCTCACCCCATCAGGGGGTGAAGACTATTCCAGGGACCTCAAGCTCCTGGGGGCCTAGTCAAGGGAATGCAACCTCTCCTGCATGGGAGGAATATGGAAAGGAATTGTATGAGCTGGTCCAGCAATAAATCAAGTTATACTGTTCCTGATCTGTGTCTGAATTACTATCAAGGTTCCTGTAGGGATAAACCCAGCTTCTAGCAGAGCCCTGCAGGATGGCTGCACCATCGCTGAAAGCCTGTCCTGTTAAACTACTCCCCATACCAACGCGGAGACTCAGACCTCCTGGAAGCCTACAGGTGAGCATCGTTCCACCATAACACTGCAAGTACTATCAGATCTCCCTTTGGGGGGGGGGGGGTAGGGGTGTTACACGGGCATAACACCACGTTTAGGTATGACAACTAACATAATGTTAAGTTCCCATGTTAACCATAACGGACTTTAGGCAATGTGTGATGTTGAGGTAAACACCTCTTTTGCATCTTAATATCACTAGTGGGCGCTATAGTTAACGCAATGCTCTTTACTGTAGAAAACCTGATTTAATATTATGTTATTAGTGTTTGAAAATATCTGATGAGGCTTAATGGGATGTTAAATTGGGTTAATGTAAGTTAAGACCTGTGACAGGGCCTTCACCCCTGTTTAAAAGGGCTCCAAATAGAAAGACTGTATCTGACTGATGAGTCCAACAGGGAGCTGGTTACTTTCAGCTACAGACAATTAGCCAATCTCCACCTGGTTTATCAGTTGGGTAGAAAAGCCTCCTGCTTTAACTGCCGGAGATCTCTCTAGCACTAAGGAGGTGTACTGCTGACAGAGAGGAATCCCAAGGAACCTGGAACCCACCAGAGGTTGCACCCGACGGACACCAACCCAGATCCAGACCAAGGGTAAGAGCCCCTGATAACAGGTACCTCTTTGGACTTTGGGTCAGACGCTGGTAAGAGGCCTATCCTCCCAGCCCTGCAGATAGGGACTGGGAAGTGTGAGTTAGCCCTTACAAAGGGATAGGCTGTTTTTTTTTAATGCTGCCTTAAAGTTGTATTATTTGAAGATAATAAACCAATGTTTATTTCCCCCAAATCTATGTCTCCCTGGTTATACCTCTGCACTTATCCCTAATAGAGATTTGTGGATCTGGGCGCTAAAGTCCTGTGAAGCCACATATTCAGTATAACAAATAAAACTGTTGTGAATCAAAAAAGACAAACAAAAATTATGCATAATCTACATCATAAACCAGGAAAGAATTGAGGAATTCAATGGAAACCCTAAAAGGAACCAGAGGGGACTCAGGATAGAACTATTTTCAGACAAAAAAGAGAATTGTAGAACAAGAAATCAAGGTAGACAGAGGGTAAATGTGAGGAAGTACTTGATCACTAAAAAATGAGTGGATGTATGAAACAGCCACCCTCCTGTAATGGCCACTGCTAAATGTATATGAAATGACTTAAATGAAAGGGGAAAAAAAGTAAAAGAACAGTGGTGTCTGTGTTTTTTTTTAGCAGGTTACGGGTGGGCTAAGAAGAGCAAGGGGTTATTATCTGCCATCACTACTGTATCTATGATTCATGTTTCTAAATATCACAGAGACCTGCTTAATAATTTATTCATATATATTACCTTATAAGCAATAATGACATAGTTACATAGTAGATGAGGTTGAAAAAAGACATGCGTCAAAATTGTACGCAAGCAATTTTAAATCAATCCTAACCAAAGTGATTAAAGAGCTGTAAAGCTGGCAATGCCTCCCATTGAACTTAGCGGGTAGATGCCAACTCGTTAAGATGATCAGCTTTGCTACGATTATACAGTGGCGGCCGCCCTGAGTCTAAGTCGGCTAGATCCGCGGCTCTCAGATTATCCCAGTTAGGTGCGGTTTTCTGTTTGTTTCGCCCGGAGTGAACTGCGTTATTTTAGCGCTCGTGATTTTAGCATTTTGTTCTCGCCATCTGCAATACTGCAATGCCGTGTAAAAACTCGGGGGCGCGAGCTGTTGTCTTGGAAGTCTAATACCTTCGCGGTTCCACCTACGTCAATACACAGTCTGTGTATGCGCGCGCAGTAATTGTAAATTTGCATATTTAAAGTATACATGCATTTGCAGTGCTGTGCTGCTGTACAGTGTGTCTCATTGAAAATTGTTGAAACGCATAGGCGTGTACAGTACTGTAACAGTGTCACATTTCGGCATATACAGCGCTCTCCCCTCGCTCAGGATAATTAACTGCACTGCAGGGTATTTCAACTTCTTATCGTCTCTAAAATGCAGTACTGTACATCTCTCCCACACCATTCCTTTGAACGTGTGTCTGGTTTGAATCACATTCCTGCTTGACAGCAGGTGATTACTATGCATGCGCCTGTTACTTCGCCCACCACTGCTTGCTTGAGTGAGTGACCAAAAAATTAAAAAAAAAATTTTTATTGGAATTTTTATTTTTTTATTTTCTCCACAAGCCTGCAAAAACCATCTTACTGTATTACGATATTCAATCTGTGCTGTACCTTTTGACTGCGACCCTGTGCGTTTGACTGCACATGGTTGATTTGTGTGCTTTTTACGTACTGTATTTGGGGGTGTATTATTATGATGAACTGTCTTTTGAAATTAAAGTATGTCTTTATCTTTGAACTTCATGCAGCTGTACCCTGTAGCCCCCTCCCCCACGAACACACACAAGGCTAGCTCAAGGAAATTCCACGGAGTCGTTAATTTTCTGAATCTTGACATTGTGTTCTTAATCCGTCCATTGCCGAGCTACAAAGCCTCACTGCACCTGCGTGTAATCCTTTTTGATATGGGAGCTAACTGCTTACTGCGCATGACTCACCCAACCCCCCCTCTCCACAGAGTCATTCATTTTCTGAATCTTGACATTGTGTTCTTAATCCGTCCATAGCCGAGCTACAAAGCCTCACTGCGCCTGCGTGTAAACCTTTTTGAGATGGGAGCTAACTGCTTACTGCGCATGACTCACCCAACCCCCCCCTCTCCACAGAGTCGTTCATTTTCTGAATCTTGACATTGTGTTGTTAATCCGTCCATAGCCGAGCTACAAAGCCTCACTGCGCCTGCGTGTAATTCTCTTTGAGATGGGAACTTTGAGGCTTTGTTTACGGCAACGCTTTGGATTTGCACAGATTTGCACAGAGCATCACCTCTCTATGCGCCTGTGTGTAATCATCTTTCGGATGGGAGCTAGTTGATTCCTGCTCATGCGCCTGTAACTTCACCCACCACTGCTTGCTTGAGTGCCCCAAAATATTTTTTTTTAATTATGATTTTTTAACTGTTATTTTATCCACAACCCTGCTAAAACAATCTTGATATTACGATATTCAATCTGTGCGTTTGCCTGCACATGGTTGATTTGTGTGCTTTTTATGTACTGTATTTGGGGGTGTAGGGGTCAAATTACCTCCACGCACACACAAACTCTTATCGACAGACACCTCCACAGAGTCATTAATGTTCTGAAGTTAGTCATTGTGTCTTTAATCCGTCCCTAGCCGAGCGTCAATCGCCTCACTGCGCCTGCGTGTACTCTAATCCTCTTTGAGATGGGAGCTTGCTGCTTACTGCGCATGAGTCACTCAACCCCCCTCCACAGAGTCGTTACTTTTCTGAATATTGCCATTCCATTGTGTTCTTAATCCGTCCATAGCCGAGCTACAAAGCCTCACTGCGCCTGCGTGTAATCCTCTTTGAGATGGGAGCTAGCTGATTACTGCACATGACTCACCCCACCCCCTCCAACCCTTTGAGGCTTTGTTTACGGTAATGCTTTGGAAAATCCCTTCTCGAATTTGAAATGTAAATCTGATTTGCACAGCATTGTGAGAATTGAGAGTTAAAAAAACCATTAACTGATTCATGTTGTTTTGTCATTCATTCTTATTCATTGGTGTACTGTGGGTGGGGGGGGGGAGGGGTGGTTGTTGTCAATGATTTTGATTAGCAGGAATGTAAATAAATATTTATTTTATTTTATCAGGAACCAAAAAATACAAATAATACATAATGCAGTCTTTATTAAGTTCTTCTGGCAGATTGAAATTGGATAAACTTTTAGAAAACATTTGTAAAACATGGATAAACATGAATAATGCACATTTATAAGAATATTATTTAATAATATATACTGTAATGTATAATATATATATATATATATATATATATATATATATATATATATATATATATATATATATATAGTAATATTATTTTTTCCGTCTTTATCTTGTTCCTCATTCTGTGTACAGTACAGTAGTTCATTGAGAGAGGAGAGGTTTTGTGTACATCATTACTGCTGTTTATATACTGTACATTTGACTGTACAAACAGATTAGACTGGACACAACACCCCACCTCCCCCCAGGCCACCCTTTTTTCCTGAAACGACAAGAAAACAAAAAATTAGTGCAGTTATGTGCGTACTGTATTATGGCATTGTGTGATGTGTAGTACTACTGTAGATGGCTGGTGCTGCTTTCTCTGGAAAGAAAAAAATTGAGCAGTTAGTAGGCAGTTACTGTACTACAGTCAAACTAGTGTATACTAGAACTGCTGTATACTCTGACTACTGTTAAATACTATGTAACCAGATGGCTGGTGCTGCTCTCTCTGTAAAGAAAAAACTGTAACTACTGTATACTCTGACTATTAGGAACGAAAAAATCTGTGCCATACTTACCTGTATCATACTGTACTTACAATACTTCAGTACAGTACTACTTTCCTGATGCTTGCCCATTACGCCCGATCACAATGGGCAACACAGTCGCAATATGGTCTATATATTTATTGCAGCGTTCCACGGTGAGTACATCTTTCCAAAAACTCATTATGCCTTTCAACAATTCGTCCTTTTTGGAGGGTTTCACCACTTTCCGGATATGGTCCTTCAGCTGATGCCAGACCATTTTGATCGGATTGAAGTCTGGTGATCTGTCATTGGAAAAAAAATGACAATTAGTTTAAGAGATACAGTACACAGTAAAAACAGTGGGGAAAAAATGAGACACGGTTACCGCACTTACTCCGCTGGCGTCTTCACCCAGTTGATACCGCGCTCAAGGATATGCGCTGTTGACGTGGTGTGCTTCGGATCGTTGTCCTGGTAGAAACGGTGACCATCCGGGAACTCGCGTGTGATGTATTGCACTATCTCAGGGACAATGTTGTCTTGGAAGAAAGCTTTATTCATGATTCCTACAGCAAGAAAAGAAAAGTGCTCAAAAAACTGCACAATAGTACAGTACAGTGCATACAGTGAGGCTACACTGGGAAAGTACAGTGCATAAGGCTACATTATATTTTATATATTTTACCTTCAAAGATGACAATGCATCCTGGTCCACGCCTAGAGATCGCACCCCACACATGCAGCTTTACGGGGTGTTTTGGCCGCGGCTTCAAAGATATGCGGCCTTTTTTGTGGAATGCAAAGGTTGCAAATCTCTCCAGCGACACAGTAGACTCGTCAGTGAAGATGCAATCCTGGAAAGTTTCTCCACTGTCGATCCATGCCTGGGCCTGGACCACTCTTTTTATTTTGTTTACGTCCCGTATCATGGGGTACGCTATGTAATGACAAGGAATAAATAATTTTAGCGGTGCAGTACAGTTTCCTAAACAACACTTTTACCTCCTGTACTGTCCAGTACTAACCTCACACGTCCATATTTCCATCCAATGCCGCGTCTCATCTTCTTTATGCTGTTCTCGGATACAGTGAGATTGTGATTATCCTGCAGAGTGTATTTGACCCTTACTGCACTCTTCTCATCATTCTCCTCACTTATTTTGTCCACCAGAAGAGTTGTCTCCCTACAATGTAAAGAAAAACAATCCGGTAAGTAAAAATATTAGAGACAGTAGATCAACAGGATACAATATATTGTTCTATTAATATGCAGCAATATAAAAGATATATATACTGTTGTAATATAAATATAAATATACAAAATATATATACTGTTGTAATATAAATATACAAAATATATATACTGTTGTAATATAAATATAAATAGAAAAAATATATATACTGTTGTAATATAAATATAAATAGAAAAAATATATACTGTTGTAATATAAATATAAATATACAAAATATATATACTGCTGCGGCCGAGTTTATTCGAGCATTTGCCCGTTCTCGGCCGCAGCAGTAACCTGGCGCGCGCCGGAGGGTGCCGGGCGCGCGCCGAAGCAGCGGAGGAGCGCCCTCCGATCGGGGCTTTCTTCCTCCCGCTGCCGGGTCCGCCGGGTCCCCCGGAACCCCCTGCCGCCGTCCCCCACATCGCGGGACACCAGGGCTCCCTCGGGAAGCCCTGGACGCGCGTGCAGGGGGCGCAGGCACCCGATGACGCGTGACCGCGCATCGGTGATGCGCGGCACGCTGAGGGAGTGCGGCTAGCACGCCGGGGCATCCCCCGGCTTGCGGTGCTAGCCGTGCTTCAATAAAACATGTCGCCAGTGTATACAGTTGTAATATAAATATAAAATATATATATACTGTTGTTATATAAATATAAATATAAAAAAATATATACTGTTGTAATATAAATCTACAGAAATAACAAAAATATTAGATACAGTACTGTAGATCTACTGTACAGTACATTATTTGATATAATTTTTTTTTTAACGTTGTATAAATATACTTACGTGTTTGTTACCCTTGGTGCCCTTTTGTGTTCTCTGTTTTTTCCGTGTGCATGATAGCTCACGTGGTTGCTGGTACAACGAGGCCAGAAGTAGCTAACCAGCGTTGGATAGCAGCAATTCGGTGTCCGCTCGTGTACATCTCCTTTATTCGCATGCTGAGATCCTTGGAAATCTTTTTAACAGCCATTGCTGTGAGTAGAAAGAAATACAAACACAAGAATGTATATTCGATGTTTAGTCTGTGTATTCAATGTGCAGTGAATCCACAAAATGGATGGTGTATTTATACGGTAATGTCTCACAGAGTACGCCCACTTTCAACACCTGTACCTCGCCGCCATGCATAAAAGGTTACACACTTTGCATAGCCCACCACTCGATGATCTTTATCTGAACTTGCCCTTGTCCAGATACAGCATTATGCCATCTGCTTCCATGGATCAACCCCGATTCTACGGACGCAGGAACCCACTCACCTCTGCCGTGCCTGTCATGCAGAAAAAGCGAAAGGCGGTTGCCGTTTCCACGCCAAGGCAAAAGCGACAGGCTAAGGCCAATAAAGAAAACCTTCTGCTGACCCCAAAGGCTAAGGGTTTTCATAGACGTCAGCCTTATTATGTCAAGAAGAAATACGGTGATATACTCTCGACGCAACACGAATGGCAGCCAACCCATCAAACCCGCAGACCACTTCCTCACATACGCTTCGACGACTCTGCTGCCGTTGTCCCGGAAACCCACAGGCCATCTTCTCCAGTTCAATCCGACGACGCTGCCGCTGGTGCCTCTGAAATCCACGGGTCACCTTCTCCTTTGCTCTTAGACGACTCTGTTTCTCGCCCGGAAATCCAAAGGTCACGTTCTCCATCCCTCTTCGACGATGCTGCCGCTTCTCCTCTACCGGATATCCAAAGGTCACCTCCTCCACCCTTCTTCGACGTCGCTGCCGCTTCTCTCCATGGAACCCCCATCTCATCCTCCATTGCACCCATCCACCCAGATGTCCACAGCACGCCATGCACAAGAAGCAGCTCGTTAGACCGGATGCTGAATGGGATAAGTGTGGATATCCCCGGGAACTCTTTTGTGCTGGCAAAGATATATCTGCTTCTGGAGACCATGCTAAATGTGGAGCAACGGATGCTACATATTGATCAACGGATGCTAGATATGGATCAACGGATGCAACATATGGATCAATGAATGGATCGACGGATGGAGAAGATAAGGGCTGACATAGCGGGTATACCTCATTTGCTCGGTGTTCATGCCTCTGTTTCCCCGACACCGGAGCAGGAGGGTGGCATGGATGTGCTGAATGGGAGCATCGACCCCCTTCCATCACCAAGCGCACCCCCTCCACCAGAAGATGTAGTGTACATGTATGCTGTTGAGGAGGACATAACAACCCCGTCAAGACCACGCCAGGAGACAACACAGCGACCAAGACCGGAGGAAAGCTTCCTCCCAGACAACCTACCATTGCCTCAAGCACACCCGCTCCCAAAAGACCTACATTCGCTCGCATCGATACGGTGCCCGACATCACCCTGCGCGATCTGCCAACGGCACTCAGGGAGAAGTATAGGGTGCTGAGTGCTGGCGCACCCCACAAGTATATTTAAAACCAGAGACATAACATAAAACACAGACAAAGCTCAGTGCACATCCAGAAAAACTTATATACGGTACAGTGCCTAAATATACATGTATAAATAACTAATAAATAAAATGGTCTTTTAGTTTAACATTTTGGCCAAATTGTTGTAAGCCCTTGAGCCAACTACACGGCAGCCCATGTTTCAAGGGTCCCTAACACTAATATAGATTCTTAATAACCTGTGCATTGCCAGGAACAATGATTTATAATAAATCTGTCAATATTAGTTGCAAAAGTTCTAAGTCTGATTGAAGCTTTTATTAACCTGTACATTACCAGGAAAAGCACTCTGTAATAGATTTGTCACAATCACACTGTAAGCAGGCAAGTTCCCCTGAGAGTGGGAGATGCCATGGAGTGAGCTTTTAACCATTTAAATGTGGGAGGGAGTGAGCTTCAATTAGGTAGGAGGTTGCCAACCTCCAATCAGCTAAGACTAGCTGAACAAGAATTATAAAACATACAGAACACCTACAAGCTCATATTGAACCCACAAAATACCCACAACATATATATAAGCATATAAGTTTCACAGAGGAGTGCTACTGAGCATGGCAATATATATATTTAAAACCAGAGACATTAGTGTTAGGGACCCTTGAAACGTGGTCTGCCGTGCAGTTGGCTCAAGGGCTTACAACAATTTGGCCAAAATGTTCAACTAAAAGACCATTTTATTTATTAGTTATTTATACATGTATATTTAGGCCCTGTACTGTATATAAGTTTTTCTGGATGTGCACTGAGCTTTGTCTGTGTTTTATGTTATGTCTCTGGTTTTAAATATATGTATTGCCATGCTCAGAGCACTCCTCTGTGAAACTTATATGCTTATATATGTTGTGGGTATTTTGGGGGTTCAATATGAGCTTGTAGGTGTTCTGTATGTTTTATAATTCTTGTTCAGCTAGTCTTAGCTGATTGGAGGGTGGCAACCTCCTACCTAATTGAAGCTCACTCCCTCCCACATTTAAATGGTTAAAAGCTCACTCCATGGCATCTCCCACTCTCGGGGGAACTTGCCTGCTTACAGTGTGATTGTGACAAATCTAATACAGAGTGCTTTTCCTGGTAATGTACAGGTTAATAAAAGCTTCAATCAGACTTAGAACGTTTGCAACTAATATTGACAGATTTATTATAAATCATTCTTCCTGGCAATGCACAGGTTATTAAGAATCTATATTAGTGTTAGGGACCCTTGAAACGTGGTCTGCCGTGCAGTTGGCTCAAGGGCTTACAACAATTTGGCCAAAATGTTAAACTAAAAGACCATTTTATTTATTAGTTATTTCTACATGTATATTTAGGCACTGTACCGTATATAAGTTTTTCTGGATGTGTACTGAGCTTTGTCTGTGTTTTATGTTATGTCTCTGGTTTTAAATATATATATTGCCATGCTCAGTAGCACTCCTCTGTGAAACTTATATGCTTATATATATGTTGTGGGTATTTTGGGGGTTCAATATGAGCTTGTAGGTGTTCTGTATGTTTTATAGCACCCTACAAGTATGCCTTGTTACTTTTTAAGCACCATGTGCCCTACTCTTTGTACTGCGACTGGGTCTTCAGAGTGAACTACGAAGGAAATCGTGTAAAAAAGGCGCTTCCTGCCAATTTAAGAAAGACCATTCTGGGGGGATTGCGGCGCTTTTATACAATTACAGATCCTGTAATGAAAGGCGTTTGAGACTGCATTAATGGCGTTTTGCGCCATGCAAGGAATCGGCCATGGACGGACAATCTGCTGGACTTTCTGGTTTAATCACGGGTACTGTAAGACCATACTGTTGTGCTGAACTGTACTGTACATGTTTTGATCTGCTGTACTTAAATAAAGGAGATGTTGTTGTGTGTTTTTTAACTTGTATTTATACAGAAATGTTTTAACTTGCTGTACACACACACAGGACCTGCACAAATCCAGTCCCTGAGGGCCGCAAACAGACCCGGTTTTCATGGTCCTGAAAACCGTGCCTGTTTACTGCCCTCGAGGACAGTCAGTGGTGCAGGCCTGACTGACTGTTTTGCACACCATCCCACTGTATATGTTTTGACTTGCCGTTCTTTAATAAAGGAGATGTTGCGTTTTGTATATTTTATGAATAAAGAATTTGTTTTTATAACATGTGACTGTAAACCATACTGACTGACTGTAAATGTTTTTACTTTCTGTACATAAATGTTTGCACTAGCAGTAAACCATACACCTGTTGATGTTTTGAATTGCTGTGCACTTAAAATGTTTCTACATTGTACAGTATTTGTAAATAAATGTTTTTGTACTTACTACACCAATAAAAGAACATGTTGATTTGTTTTACATTGTTCCATTGGCTCCTTTGCTACTGTAACAAAATACAGTGTTTCTAGAATGTACACTACTGTCCAGGCATACAGTACTGTATACTGTAGGCATGCTCAGTACAAGAGTATTAAAAAAAATAGAAGACACATACTGTACTGTACTGAATGTACTGGCACTGTATAGAAGACACATACTGTATGTACAGTACTGTAATACATGTAGAATAAATGCATAGTTTTTATTTTTTCGGGTTTATTACACAGTATACTGTATATAAAAAAGTAATGTATACTGTACGGCCGGAAAACATAAGCATACTGTTTCAGGTACAGTATTCTATCCTAATCAATAACAACGGCCACCAAACTGTAGACTCCGGTACGTGGGTTTTTAAATCCGATTCAGCAATGTGCAGGCATTGTTACACAAAGCGATATTATCCATCGAAATCCCTCCATTAGCCGTTTTCTTTTCTGCGGAAAAACAAAAGGAAAAGTTTTACTGTAATGGTCTAAAGAAGTTCCCAGCCAGTCCCACCAATAATTTTCTCGGGCGGGCGTCTCCTGTTCACATGCGCATGCGCCTACCGTCGATGTAATGACACGCATATGCGTTTCAAGAAGGTTCCAATGCGCATGCACCTAGCGTTCCACCAATTGTTCAGTATCTGCAGCACAGTACTAGAGATGCCGCTCAGCCAATAATATTGCTTACAGGAGAATCGCTTGACTTTTGAATCGCGCCGATATTGATACTGTATTGTCAAAATAAAAAAAACACAGAAAATAATACGGCAACAATACTCACCATAGAATTTCCCATTCAGCTGGCGCCGGCGCCGGACCACTGTCAGTAGAGTGTTCTTGATCATCCACGTCGATAGTTTGCAGCGGGACTAGTACACATGTAGTGAGCTGTTGAGGCTGGAAATTGCTTAGGTACATGCAAGCTTGATCGAAACTGCACGTGAAATCCGGCTCAGGCTTTTTGGATAGACAGCAAGGGTTGTCACTGATGGTGGGACCGTTATTGGAAGCCGGTGCTGGTGCAGGTGCATAGCTTGGCAGCGACAGTCGTTTCTTAGTTGGTTTTAACACGACCTTTCGCCTTTTGCCGTCTGCTTGATCATAGATACAGGAAAAAGCCGGTGATACACACCAATACCCTCCAACAAATTGTGGCTCAATACGATGAAAACAGGGATCGCTACTAAACCTTTTCCTTATTGCACGCTTCCACGTATGAGGAGCTGGCGAAAATTTGTAAAAGTCATAGTTTTCGATAAAATACTGATAAATTTGAACAACTGTTGTCATCTTATCATCTGTTGCATTAATCGCGGCCCATATCAAATATGCGTAACTTCTGTCGGGTTTTTGGAAAACGGGCTGCACTTGAACACTCATGGCGACGGCTCTCTGGAGAATACTGTAACAGAAACTGGTCTTTGTCTTTATTTAATATGAAAAGCCTAAATTGATACATTTTTTCAACCTCTTCCTTCAGTCTCAAGGCCAATTTACAATAGCACACTGTGGTATCTTTTTTAAACGAAATACCTGCAAGTCGACACATTACTGAAGCGCATGCGCATTACAATTCATGAATATCTGCCATCTGGCAGACGCGCGAAGAATTGCAACCTATTAAATCCGAACCATTCTCAATAAACGCATCAACCGTGCATCAACCGCGCATGACCCGCGCACGACCCATGGCTGAGAACGCAAAATGAATGTGGCATGCTCCCGGTGAAGTGCGTCACATTCCAGGAAAAAGCCAGGGAAAAACCGGCGATGTGTTAGAATAAGATGCGCCGCAGCAGTATACCCATTGCAGATACTGCCTATCCTGGTTCGCCATGCAGACATAAAAATGATTAATAGTGCATGTCATGATAATGTCATGAGGTAATAGGTATTTTAATTCCTCTAGTGCTTAAGGGTTAATGAGCTACAGTTTGACTTTAAAATAAATGTGTGGTTGTTTTTTTCAGAACTCTGTGGGGGCTTCAAAAGGCCTTGATTGAAGTTGGGTGTGAAAAGTACAAAGAGTGGGTTTATTGTATGTTAACACCTTTTTGCAGGCCTAGTGTATATGGCTGGTACAGACATAAGGACAATGTCTGGAGACTTGGGTGTAAAATACAGTACCTGTGACAACTTTCTGTACACAGGAGACCGAGTTTCAAAGCATTTCTCGGCAGGGGGTGTATGGATGGCCAGGGGCGTGGCTATAGAAGGTATCAAACAGAGTGACCTTATTAAATATGAGAATATCATGAGACGTCCTCTGCTGAACATGATAAAAATGACATGTGTGTATCCGTGGAACCAAGTCACACATAATGATTACAGACACGTTAGGTCTAGCAGGTACTAAGAGACGGATATTAATATTTCTCTAAATTTTAGGATTGCAGTGTTATATTTAGTCTCATTGTGCCCGCCATGAGTGCCTGGATGTATTAATGTGTCACACATGTGATTAAGTATTACAGAAGTGAAGTTATGAGTAAATTTAGATATGGGGAACACAGTTTCCCCCCCCCCCTCTGGGAAATCCACTCTATTACTACCATGTGGTGCTGAGGCATACCTGTATGTTCAGGAGAGCTGAGCTGATCTGCAATGGTGGGAGATCAGGACAGGCTTATATTCTTCTCTCATTGTTCTTCTCACTAGTGCGTAGCGCCTCCAGCAGTAGTGGGCTCCATGGAGTTCGGAGGTCAGCTCCCACTATTACACTCTTTCTCCCCCTGCCCAAGCACTGATACTCGGACAAGGGTATATTCTGAACAGGATCTTCATTGTATGGCATACACTGCAGATCTTCTCACAGCGATGCAAGGTCTCAGAGGCTCCATACCTCTGAATGGTGCTTTGCCCCGGGTAGTATAGGGCAACACTGTGGTTGAGTCTTATGTTCCCTCAGTCCAAAGACTGAGAGCGAGCACGCTCATCCTGCCATAGGAGAGACTGACAGCTCTCTGCTTTCTCTCTCTTCCAGAGCAGGAACAGGACTTCTCTCTCTTCCAGAGCAGAACTAATACTAAATTTGGTAGTCCCCTAATTAGGGTAGAAGGGGCGGGATCATGGTCTATACATCTTCCTGATAGGCTTACACAGGCCATGAGTCACCACCTTACTCCTGTCCATCATAGAGGAGCATGGGTGAGGGCACAAACCTATAGAATTAACCCCTTATAGCCTGCAGCTAGCAGGACTTGCATAATAGGGTGAGGAAAGATAGGTAGAATATACATACTCTGTTACATATGGTAAAGGAGTTTTAAACGTCCTTTGGTGAAAGGTGTTTTACTCTGTTGTAAGACTGTCAATCTCACCACTGATTTAAGACAGGGGCTGGGTTTAGGTTGTGTTCAATGGGAAAGAATTGTATTTAAGTCTGAGCAAGTATTATGAAGATCAGATCTCACCAGAGGGCATGCTTGGAACATAGCACGCGAGACCTCCTGTTCTGAGCCGGTGGCCTCTCTGGGGAAAATCCATAGCATTTGGTAAGCTATAGGATTTTCTGTTTGTTTTCTACCTTAATTTTAAGAAGCTGTTGTGCCTTATACTATATTGTAAGTGTATGTTTTTTGTAATACCTTTTCTGTAATCTAAGCACTGTATTTTTATATATATTAAAACATTTAATAAGTAATGCTTTCGTCTCTGAATGAACGGATTGCACGCTCTGGGAGAGTAATTAAGTTTCGGACACATTTTTGCTACAACTGATTTTGGTGTGTTAAAGTGCAGAATTTTTCCATAATAAACAGAGACCAGGGGCCCTGGCAAATATTAATCTGATATCTTTTAACATTTTGCATACATCAGGTGGTGGCAGTGGATAGTTATGATTTGCAATTGAGTAGGGGTAATATTAACTCACTGGTTCCTGGAGGAGGAGAAAGGTGGGGTGGCTAGAATAGCCGTGTGTATTAACCCTGGATGCAAGTCACGTGTTCACTTGTGTGCTGTTTGTGGCGATGGTATATTGGGACGGATTGAGGAGAGATACAACTCATTTGAGAGACCTTTGCGGAGGCGAAGGGTGGGGCAACTTGCAGATTGTGTATTGATCCTGGATCCCGTAGAAGAGATATTGTCCATTCGACGGATCTTTGCGGAGATGAAAAGTGGGTGCGCTTTTGTGCGTCAGTATTAACCCTTGTCCCGTATGCAGGTCGCATGCTAGCAGGGTGTTGTACGTGACAGTGCAATAAATACGTTTATATGGAACAAAGGCAGAAATAGAATTGCAATATCAAAACTTTTTCTCCCAAAGGAACTTGGTGGAGTGAGTTTACCTGACATTAGGAAATACAATTTGGCATGCATAGCCAGGCACATGGGAGATTGGCTAATGTACAAAGAAATATATTCCTGTACGAAACTTGAGGAACAAATGGTGCTCCCAATGACGTTGAAAGAGATCCTACACACGACTTGGGGAAATGTACCTTTTGTAATTAGAGGGAATCCACTGATAATAGATATATGGGCAATGTGGAAGTCACTGAGAAAAAAGTGTGGGATGTCCTACAAAATATCCAAATTTCTGCCTATACAAGGTAACATGAAATTTGAACCAGGCCGATGTCAAAATATGTTTAAGATGTGGGAAACCAAGGGAATAAAAAATATAGGGCAGCTGGTAGATGCAGAATGGGAACGCTTTGTTATTTGAAGAGCTCAGAGTTGAGAAGGAATTCCCACAATCTCACTACTTCCCCTACATGCAGATCATACATTACAGTAATAGTCTAGAGAACTATAAGAAAGAAAGATTAGAAAACAACATGTTTGATAGCTACTTTAGGACTGAAAATAATATTACATATTCGATCTCTGAATTATATGATTGGATCAGAGATAAAGACCATAGCAAGCAATTGCAAAAAGTGGCAGCCAAGTGGAACAAGAACTTCCCAGAAATAACTGAGATTGACTCTTTGCTGGTAGGATTGGGTAGAACCAGTTAAATAATAATATCAGACATGGAGGGAATTACAAATTAAATTACTACATAGAGCATAAAACGTGTTTGATATCCAATATAAACAGATAGAAAAGGATAAAAATAAATGCCCGAAATGTCTGCTTATTAAAGCGGATCTAAAACACTGCCTATGGGAATACCCATGTATATCTGATTTTTGGGACCAGGTTCTAATATATATACATGACATGCCAAAAGTGGTAACTGTGAAGGAACCTCTATCAGTTTTATTTGGGAACATGGAGGGGTGGAAATAAGTTAATGAGGACTCCGGAATCCCAAGGATTGCTGAAATTATACTCCTGGCCGCTAGAAAGTCTATAATGGTGCAATGGGTGAAGTATGACCCTCCAAATTTGGAAGCGGTTAAAACATATCTCGCTCAGCTAATGACCTTAGATAAAATGGAAACGGAGACCAATAAGGAATAAAAAACTGAGATTTATTTTACAAAATGGGAACCCTATATTGACTTTCAACCACAGAGTGAAAAAGACCAAATATATCAGGCTTTCGCACACACATCCTGGAGTCTCTTGCGGCAAATTGCACAAGGTCATAGATGAGGTAAACAAAGGGAGAAAAGAACCAGGTTAAACAGGTATCAAGACAGGAGAACAGTATATCTGAACCTAACGTCTGTAATATGTGTCTGACTAAAGTTATGTTTTGTACATTCTGTTAGTTAATTATTTAATTTAAAAATGGTTTATTTTTGTATTTTTGAGTTAAGTTTGAGCATCTGATTTATACCTTTATACTCATATTTTTTTCTTTTAAGTATAATTGAAACATGGAAAATTGTAAAGATGTGTTGAAATCTGTCATGTTTACCAGCAATGTTAGAAAATCAATAAAAAGAACAATGAGAAAAAAAGACATGCGCCCATCAAGTTCAACCTATGCTAAATTTAGACAACAGATACTTTATCCTATATCTATACTTACTTGTTGATCTAGAGGAAGGCAAACAAAAAACCCCAGTGACATATAATCCAATGATATCTCATAAGGAGAAAAATAAATTCCTTCCTGACTCCAAGAATTGACAATCGAATTATTTCCTGGATCAACATCCTTCCCATGTTTACTTGGTATATCCCTGTATACCTTTCTTTCTAAAAAGATGTCCAACCTTTTTTTGAACAAATCTATTGTATCTGCCATAACAGTCTCCATGGGTAATGAATTCCACATTTTAACTGCTCTTACTGTAAAGAACCCTTTCCTTTGTTGCTGGTGAAATCTCCTTTCCTCCAACCTTAAGGGATGACCCAGAGTCCTTTGTACTGTCTTTGGGATAAATAGTTCTTCTGAAAGCTCCTTGTATTGTCCCCGAATATATTTGTATATACTGTAGTTATCATATCCCCTCTTAGACGCCTCTTTTCTTTTTTGTTTCAAATTTTTTTATTAGGCATTCGTACAGTATACAGTTATACAGATATATCTTGGCCTAATACAGGGTTTTTTGTTTTTAGACATTAATAGCCTCAACACGCCCTTGACCCTCACTCGTGGGTCGAAAAGGCTAGCGAGAAGGGGGAAAAGAAAAAGAAGGGGGGGGGTGGGAAAGGTCTCTGCCTCCTCTGCTTTCTGTGATTGATTCCTTCTTCGTCGCATCTATTGCGTATTAGGGGTGGTTCTATTTTATTCTGTTGTTTGGGTCAGCCATGGTTCCCAGACTTTCTAAAAGGATACTGTTGTTCTTTTCAGGAAAGCTGATAGTTTTTCCATCAACATTACCTCATGGATTCTTTTCTTTATTGTTTGCTTGGGGGTTGGGGGGGTGACACCTTCTTCCACGAGGCGGCCACCGCACATCTAGCCACTGTGAGTATGAAGGAGATTAATTTTCTTATTGGGCGGTCAATGTTCTCTATTGGCCTGGCCAATAAGTAGGTCAGCAGATCAATGGGTATTGTGAGGTCTGTGACCTCTTTTTTTATTATAGATCGTACGGTTGCCCAGTATTTCTGAATTTCTGGACATGACCACCAGATATGGGCCATGTCTTCCTTTTGTCCGCAGCCTCTCCAGCATAAGTCGGAAGCCAGAGGGTAGATTTGATTTATTCTGACTGGCGTAAGATACCAGCGGAACAGTATTTTGTAAATGTTTTCCTTAATTGTGGTACATATGGAAGTTCCTGAGGCTGACTCCCAAATACTTTCCCAATCCTCTCTGTCTATAACGATATTCAATTCGGCTGCCCAGTTGAGCATGTAGTCATGGATGGGGGCGTCTGTCGCCCCCTTTCCAGTTCTGCGTAAATTTGTGTTATGAGACCTTATTGGTGAGCTGTGTCCCTACACAGCCTTTCAAAACTAGTGAGAGGGGGAAATTCCAATGTTGGGGATAAAGTTTGGATAAAGTGTCGAATCTGGAGGTACTTGAAGACATTCAGTCCTGCCATTTCATATTTGTTTTGTAATCTTTGGTAACTCAGGAACTGCCCTAAGCTCAAGAAGTCGGCAATTTTCCTGATATTTTTTTGCTGTAAATTGGTCAAATTGTCTGGGCTCACAACCAGGTGGGAATTTGGGTTTTTTAAGAATTGGAATTAGTTGGGAGTTAGTGGTCGTGAGCTTGAATTTAAGTTTGGATTTCGTCCAAGTCTCCCACGTATGCCTCATCGGTCCTAATTTAAATTGACTGTTTTGCATATCTTCCTTGTTCAGGGACCAAAGGCAAGCTGGCAGAGAAGGCGTGCCGGCGGATTGCGACTCGATGTGCAACCAGCAATATTGGTCTGGGTTCGCGTTCCACACTTCCTGTCGCAGCTGGGTTGCTTGATAGTATCTTATGATGTCTGGGACCCCCATACCCCCTCTCCCCCTTGAGGCAAGTAAAACTGCCCATGCGATCCTAGGTTTTTACCCTGCCAAATAAAGTGAAAAATTTGTTTCTGGATATTCTTTAATTCTGAGCCAGGGATGTGGACCGGGAGAGTCTGGAAGTAATATAACAATCTGGGGAGTATATTCATTTTAACCGAGATCATTCTCCCTATCCATGGTATTTGGTATCCTTCCCATTTGTCTAGGTCGTGTTTAATTTTTCGAAATAGGGCCGGGTAATTGTGTTGGTATAGGGATTGGTAGTTCCTAGATATATTTACTCCCAAGTATTTGATATAGGAGGAACTCCATCGGTAATTAAAATTTAGCTTAAGAAGTTTCACCTCTGGCTCTGGTAGGTTTAGATTTAACGCTTCAGATTTGTCTCTATTAATTTTGTATCCCGATATTTTACCAAAGTCTAAAAGTTCTTTTTGAAGATTTGGGAGGGAAATTTGGGGATTGGAGAGCGTTAAGATGATATCATCTGCGAACAGGGATATCTTATATTGCTAAAGTCCAATTTCAATTCCTTGGATGTCAACATTATCTCGAATTGTGGACGCCAGGGGTTCTATAGTTAGTGCAGAGAGGAGAGGGGATAAGGGGCATCCATGTCTTGTGCCATTTGTGATATTGAATCTCTGTAGGCTGCCCCCTGGTAGTTTTACCATTGCTGACGGGTCTTGGTAGAGTCTACGGACCCCTTCTAGGTATGTGTCTTTGAAGCCAAATTTACGCAAGGTATTGTCTAGGAATAGCCAATCGATTCTATCGAACGCCTTCTCTGCGTCTAGACTTAGAAGTATTGCCTTCGTTCCTGTGAGGTGGACATGATCTATTATATTGATTATCTTACGGGTGTTTTCTGAGGCTTGCCTGCCTGCAACAAACCCCACTTGGTCTATATTTATGAGTCTCGGTAAGATAGGATTTAACCTATTTGCTAAAATGTTACTATATAATTTGAGGTCATTGTTGAGGAGGTAGATTGGACGATAGCTTCCACATTGCATCGGGTCTCTGCCCTCTTTATGGATGATTGCTAGGTTAGCTAGAGACATTGAGGGGGGGGATTGGGTTCCCCTCCATAAAATGGTTGAACATTTTTAATAGATGCGTGGAGAGTATTGGTAGGAATCTCTTGTAGTAGACATTGGTGAAACCGTCAGGGCCAGGGGACTTGGAGAGTTTTAGTACTTTGACCGCTTCTTCTAATTCCTCTTTTGAATTCTCAGCATTGAGGACTGCATTTTCCTCCTCTGTTAATGTAGGGAGGTGGCAGTTATCTAGATATTTTTTTATGGATTCTGATGCTATTGGTTCAGGTCGGCCGTTTTTGGATTTCAGGTTATATAGTTCGGTATAATATTTAATAAACTCTGCCACTATTTTGTTATCGCTATATTGTATCTCACAAGACCTATTTTTGATCGCCGTTATTTGGGATCTTTTCTATATTCAGGGGGGTGGAATGGCCCAAAGGGTCATAAAGTGTGCACCTTGCACTATACCAATTGTGAAAGGAGGGAAAACTAAATAGTATAACCTGGGTAGTGTAGGAACAAAAACTGCAATAAAGTGCGGAGGTGGTGCTGGCAGGGAAGGGGTTAATGTTGAACAGAAAGATAAAGAAAAGTTCCCTATATGCCGCACAAGAGGACACCTATACCTGTATTAAAACTTACTATTTATTAATAAACGATTTAAAATATATTTATTGCAGCAATAATGTGAACCAAAGTAATTAAAAAAGTGAATTAAAAACGGAGAGGTTAGCTGTGTGCCTAATTCAAACTAACAGTGTAAATAGGAACCACTATTATAAATCTGAGTATCCCACAACTATATAATTATACTAGAGGTGGTAGTGATTCTGTTACAATTTGATGTCGTTTGAAAACTACTCCTAAATGGTAATAAAGGATGTAACCTGAAATGATGTATACGCTCAAAATAAATATAGTTGAGCCTGGTAGAGTTGTAGATCAGATATACATACACAATTGTGCCAGGCCGTCAGGTTCAGGATTTAGTGAGCCTGTGGGTCTGTTATGGTAAGCCATAGCAGCTGTCGCAAGATCACAAAGTATGTGTCTTGTACATAGAACCATACAAAAGATGAGGAGTAGTCAGAGTGTTGTGCTTCCTAATGAAGTCTCCGAAACACTCTGAAAGGAGATTAGGCAGCAGACCTCTCCGATATAGCCAGCAAACTAGGTGGTAGCGCTTAGCTTGCCCTACATATGTTTCACCTGTAGTGGCTTCATCGGGGGCTTTTCTATATTCCTCTCAATCTGCTAGCCAAGAGTCTGTCGGCCTTGTTGCCCTTATCATAGTACTGTTGGTTTGTCCATTTGAGAGTCATTTCTACATCTTCTAACTGGGTTTGCTTAAGTTTTAGTCTGGCTGCGGTTAATGTTTTATACATTTTCTTTGAGGGGTTAGTTTTATGTGTTTGCTCCAGCGTGATAATATTGTCCGTGAGTTCCTTAATCAATTTTTGTTTGACCTTTTTCCTATGAGACGCAATAGAGATGAATTTACCTCTGATTGCTGCCTTATGGGCCTCCCAGAGGATTGCTGGAGAAGTGACTGATCCTGAGTTAAAGAAGAAGTAGTCCTTAAGTGAGGTTTTGGTCTCTCTCTCTATCTCAGGATGGTTCAGTAAGGAATCATTTAGTCTCCAGGAGTAGGAAGTGGTTTTTACAAATGGCACTGAGAGGGTCAAGGTGATAGGGGCATGGTCTGACCAGGTAATCGGGCCAATGTCTGATTCAATAGAGGCCTCCAGAAAATTTTTGGTAACCAGAAAGTAGTCTATACGAGAATAAGTCTGGTGAGGAGTTGAGTAAAAGGTGTAGTCCCGCTGACCCTGATGCTGGGTTCTCCAAATGTCCACCAGTGAGAACTCATTTAGTGTCCCCCTGAACCTTTTCCCTGTGTGGTGGGAGTGGGCTGTATGGGGGCGACCTATTGTGGATGATCTGTCCTCGGTGGGGTTAAGGACCATGTTTAGGTCTCCGCCGACCAACACCGATGACAGATATCCAGGGTCTATGCCCTCGAGAACTGTTTTAGAAATTCCGTTTGGTTCTCATTAGGGGCATATACATTGACCAGGGCGATTGCCGAGCCTGCTAGAGAGCCGTATACCACTAAAAATCTACCCTCTGGGTCCGCCGTTGTTTTGATATGATTGAATGGAGTGCCTTGCCGGATTAGAATAGCTACTCCCCGTTTTTTACTAGTAAATGAAGCGAAAAAACACATTGGGAACACTTTTTAAAATAAATTTGGGGGGTCTTGGGATGTGAAGTGGGTCTCCTGCAGGAACAAGATGTCACCCCCTGACTTTTTCAGATGTTGGAGGGCCAATCTCCTTTTCCTGTTGTTTTGTAGGCCTTTGACATTTAATGATACTATCTTAATTGGGGCCAGGTTAGTCATTGTTTTTTTTTTGTGATGTGCAACCTTTGGACCCCTCCTTTCCCACTACGGGGGGGGGGGGGGGGTCTTGATTCAGTAATTTAGGAGCTCGTTGTGCCCCAGCAAACATCTAGGGTAAAAATATTTTTCACGTGAGATGGGCCGGGTGGACTGAGGAGGCGGGGAGGGGGGGGGGGGAAGGGGAGGAGGAGAGTGGGATAAAGTTCTGCTGGGACAGGGTCAGCAGATAGAGAGTAGAGGTGATTAGGTCCACTTTAGGACCTAACAAAAAGTCGCCAGGTCTACGAGCGACCGGCATTTGGGCTGTAATGCCCTTCGGGGGTGGTTCCGGCGTCGACGACTGGTGGGTAGCAGAGGGGTCCAGACCCTCTAGTGCCTAGGTGGGCAACCGATTTTTCAATGTAGCCACAGGTGTGGCGAATGAGAAGTAAAAATAGCCACACCTTGTAAAAATTGAGAAATTAGGTTGCTCAATCGAACATTTAACACAACACACACTGTTTGAACAAGTTTATTCAAAACTTGAGACGCGAATTATGAAAATTCTTCAAATTGAAAATGTAAGACAATTTAATGCGAAATTTGACAATCCTTCTTTCTGACAAGTTGCAGAAACTTTAGCTGAATATCTGTACTCAATGCACATCTTATCTCCGCCTCCAAATTGACATCAACAATTCGAGACCTGTATTTTGACTTGATGAATCCCATCGTAGAGAACGTCGATTCACACATCCACGTTGATCCAAACATGGACAATCATTTTGAAATGCCCGTTTTCAAAGCTAGGAGATCGTTGTCAGTCAGAATAGATTTCCACATATCTGTGACTGAAGAATTCAGGTACATTTTCGAGTGTTCCAGACTGAAAGAAAACAAATCATCTTCAAGCCTGCGCTTGTCCAAAGACAGAAGGGTGGAACTTTCTTTGCTTGAATTTGTAATATCAAAGTGGAATGGATCATGCAAGAATTTAAATGCCAAATTGAAGTAAATGAAATCAGAAAAACGTGATTCAAATTTCTGGGACAGAAAAATGTAAATCACACTGCCATGAAGGGTTCTCAATGTCAGAAAAATGTTCTATCTGACGTTTCTCAACAAGAAATTTTTTAATTTGAGGAAGCAAATAGGTAACCCGTTCCAGAACTTTTCCTCTGTTCAACCATCTCACATTTGCATAGTCAGCAAGATCCTCGAAATCACAATCACCGCATTCTTTCAAGGCCTCAACAAACTGTCGATGGATGAGGGAACTTTCACTGCGGATGTAATTCACGATTTTCACAACCATGTCCATCAAAGTTTTCAACGTGTCAGTTGCGACATCTGAACACAAATTCTCCTGATGCAGAATGCAATGGAAGGCGGGCAACATGTTTCTCACACCATTCTCACTCAAATGCTGCTTCAAACGAGAAACAAATCCCGATTTCTTCCAATCATTGCTGGTGCACCGTCCGTTGTAATAGAAATTAGTTTTATCAGATCTTGGTCACATTTTTTTAAAGCTTTTTTGGCAAACTCCAATTAGCCACACTTTGATGGCCAATTAGCCACTTGTGGCTATTGGCTACAGGGTTGCCCACCTCAGCTCTAGTGCCTTTAGTGAGCACTTTTCCCCCTCTTCTCGGTGGTATCATATAGATTCTCTGAAGCTATCTCTCTGGTAGAAGAGGAGGGGGGTGGGGGGGAGGGTGATGGTGGGGGCGGGAGGGGGAGGAGGGAGGGTTGTGGGGGGGAGAGGAGGAGAGGGGGAGGGGGGGGGTTCTAGCTTAGTTATTCTCTAAGTATGTCAGCTGTGGGACCTGCAACGTGTAACAGTATTCGCCAGAAGGGTCACTGTAGCGGTGAGGGTTGGGTCCTAGGGTCTGGTTGGCTATTGGGGCAATGTCTGTCCTGTGCGTTGATCTGACCAGCACGGATAAGTGGGGAGCTAAGGTCCGCTCAGTGGCGGTGGGGAAGGGGGAGTGGGGGGGGGAGGAGGGGTGAGGGTGGAGGAGGGGGGATGGGGGTGGGGGGGAGTCAGCGGGCAGCGTTAGGGTCTGCTGAGATCAGCGTTTTTTCGCTGATCCATCTGCAGTTCCAGTGAGGGCTTGTTGTGACTACTTGGCCCGCAGGTATGTCAATATCCACTCTATGGAGTAGGCAGGTTAACATAAATGACAGCTTAGGTAGTGTCAGTCCCATAGGTTGGGCTTAATAATATGGATAACAACATAGGTAACATTCGTCCCCTAAGTTAAGCATAACAGTGTGAATAACAACATATGTAGTATTAAGCTCCTATGTTAGGCAAGACCATACAGATAACATCATAGTTAGTACCAGTCCCATAGGTTAAGTATCACAACAGAGATAACATCAGACCTAGGAGTTGAGGATCCCGGCATAGTAAATATCGGTTCAGGAGGTTGGGCGTAACAACGCAGTCGGTAACAGCCTTGGAGGTTAAACATAATAGTATAAATAACCCGGATGATAATTTCTGCTCAGAGAACGGAGAGGGTGGGGAGGGGTGGGAAAAAATGAGGGGGGACAGGTTGGTGGAGGAAGCAACAAGGAATTAATAATTTAACCATTTCAACATATTATAATTGTGTTGGGATCAGATTAGCTCTAGTTGTGAGCCAGCCTTCAGGGGAGTGAGAAGGGGAGGTGAGGGAGGGGGGGGAGGAGGTGGGGGAGGGAGGGGGGAAAGGTGGGAGGAGAAGGGGAGGGTGGGAGGAGGAGGGGGGGAGGGCGGGGAGGGAGAGAGGAGGGGTTTGCCGGGGGATCTGCTATCACACAGCATTTGTCAGCAACTATATACATTATGTGAACCCAGCAGTGTTGCTCTTCGTGATCATAACATTCATTGGTATAGTGAACTTGGATAACGGGGGGAGGGAAGCAGTTGGACGCAGGGGTTATCTACATTAACTACAATAACTGGTGTAACTCTCAGCCATAGTCATATTTTGGGAACAATGTTTGTCTGCAGGTATGTCTAGAGTATACCATCGTACACTGTCTGGGTTCCTGTCCATCGCTTAGGCTCTTGTAACTTCAAAGGTTACTCATGGAGTGGTGATCCCTTTCGGCAATAGGGGCCAGGCTTATGGGGCTAATGTACTCACATTTATGTTGGGTTTCCTACCCGGTATTTCGACGTGGGGCTGCCAGCCTCAGTGGTCAATCTCGGCCATGTCGGCCTATGCTCCGTGCAATTCCACCGGAGATGCCCAGGAAAAGGCAGCGCCGATGGGGGAGGAGAAAAGGGTTACAACTCCTTCTCATTCGATTCCCTCCTCGGTCTTCTGAGGGCCTTAACCCTCCTCTCTCTGTCGCCCCTAAACAGGCAGAAGGTGGGCAGCTGCTCCAGGGCTTTGATTTGAACTCGGGGGGTCGGCAGTTCCATCTTCCGCCTCTCTCGCGGTGGGTGACCCAGGTATGTAGCCTTCCATAGATTTGGAGGAGGTGGAGGTCAGGCCTCTTACCGGTGGCTGCATTCCTCATTTCTGGGGTGCAGATATTGTGCAGCCTCTGTGTTCTTTGTCTGTGCCTCTTCTTGCCGCAGACGGCTTTCTCTGTGCTCTCAGGATTTATTCAGTCAACGTGACTAGGCCTCCATGAGCGTAACGGGATAACAACTGGTAACTGGGAACAAAATAACACAGGTGAGTAGACCTTTCTTTATTTCTTTTGCTGCTTTTGTCCAGCCAGCCTCTCCGATGCCCTGATCGGTGGTTCTTCAGCCTCCTGTCTGTGGGGCCTGGAGATATCGGAGTTCCACGCTGGAGGGGGGTTCAGGCCCACTAACCGAGCTAGTCGGGTCATCTCTGTGGGGTGTCTGATGGCATGGAACTTTCCGTTCCTGTTTACGATTAGTTTAAATGGAAATCCCCATATATATTTGATTCCATTTTCTCTTAACAACGTGGTCAAAGGCTTCAGCTCACGTCGTCTGTTGACTGTAACTCTTGCCAGGTCGTTGTAAACTTGTAGGGGGTCATCTTGGAACGTGATGGGCTCCTTAGCTCTGCAGCCCTCCATTAGTTTTTCTTTGACTGCGTATCTGTGGAGGCGAGTTATGACGTCCCTTGTTCGGTTTGGGTCTTCAGATCGCGGTCCAAGGGCGCGATGGGCTCTGTCCATTTCTAGATCTTTGGTGTCTAGGTCGTCACAAAGTGAGGAGAAAAAATCCAGAAGGTAAGGTTTCAGCTGATCAGGGAGGACAGATTCAGGTATGCCTCGGATCCTGATATTTTGACGCCTGTCACGGTTTTCTTGATCCTCCAGGCTATCTTTCAAGCTGTTGACCTCCAGGCCCAGTCTGAATATTTCACCCTCCGCAGCCATTTGTGCTTGCAGGGTCTCCTCCATTTTAGTTTCCAGTGTGGAGGTGCGCTCCGTCAGGCCTGTGATGTCTTGCCTGAGCTCAGTTACGGCCGCCTTCAGGTCGTCTTGGATCGATATGTGTAGTTTGTTTAACATAGATGTCATCAGGTCTTGCATATATTCCCATGTGAGGCTCGCTTCTGGGCTCTGCGTCTCCTCCACTCGGTCCCAATCTGGGGCCTGCTGCTTTGAACCGCGTGCGCTTGCTGAGCCGGCGCCATCTTGGATTTTAGGAGCCGCTTCGGTGCTCTTTTGCGAGGGAGAAAATTTTTTTGTTACCCCCTGGGTGGGTTGCGTTTTCTGTTTGTTCGACATGCCTGCTTGTTTTGTCGGTCAGAGCCAACACTTTAGGGGTCAAAAATTGGGGGTGAAGCGCTTTTAGTTGAGGTTATTCACGAGGGTCTGTGGAGCTCTCCTCTCACTCGACCATCCTCGCCGACGTCCTGACACGCCAGACGCCTCTTTTCTAATGTAAATAAATCTAATTTAGCTAGCCTCTCCTCATGAATTAGATTGCCCATCCCCTTTATTAATTTGGTGACTCTTCTCTACACTGTCTCTAGTTCCATAATGTATTTTCTAAGGAGTGGTGCCCAAAATTGTACTCAATATTCAAGGTGTGGTCTTATTAATGCTTTATAAAAGGGCATCATTATGTGTACTTCCCTTCCATCCATTGCCCGTTTAATGCATAAGAAGATCTTGTTTGCCTTTGCAGCTACTGCATGACTTTGGGCACTATTGCTAAGCCTGTTGTCTACAAGCACTCATAAATCCTTCTCCATCAAGGATTCCTCCAATTTATCCCCAATTTGTAAGTCGCCTGTTTATTCTTGCTTCCCAAGTGCATAATCCTACATTTATCTGTATTAAACCTCATCTGCCATTTACCTGCCCAAGTTTCCAGTCGCTTCAAGTCCTTCTGGAGAGAAATTACATCCTGCTCTGATTCTACTACCTATGAAAAGGAAGAATCCAGCGCTCCACGGATTTGAATAGTATTGAATTTATTACATCATACACAACGACCGTTTCGACCTTAGTAGGTCTTTTTCAAGTGAAAAGGCCTTTCACTTGAAAAAGACCTACCAAGGTCGAAATGGTCGTTGTGTATGGCGCAATAAATTCAATACTTTTGCAAATCCGTGGAGAGCTGGATTCTTCCTTTTCATAGTTCAAGCTTGGATGTTTGTGACAGGTATCCCTTTGAACCAGCAGCACCGGTAATACTGTTTTGTTTATACAGTATGACTTATGGTGTGCAGCATATCACTGTTTTTTGACTGATTCTACTACCTTACATAATTTAGTGTTATCAGCAAAGATGGAGACTTTGGTCTCGATGCCAACCTCAAGGTCATTAATAAACAAGTTAAAAAGCAGGGGTCCCAGTACCGATCCCTGAGGTACTCCACTCACGACTTTAGCCCAACCTGAAAAAGTTCAATTTATGACAACCCTCTGTTGTCTATCTTTCAATCCAGGTGCATATATTTTTACTGAGTCCAATTTGCTTTATCCTCGTGTGGAACCATATCAAAAGCCTTTGCAAAATCTAAGTAGACCGCATAAACTGCATTACCCTTGTCTAAATTCCTACTTACCACCTCAAAGAAACAAATAGGGTTAGTTTGGCCTGATCTATCCTTCATAAATCCATGCTGACTATTACTAATCATTTTGTTTTCCATGAGGTATTCCTGAATATTATCCCATATTATCCCTTCAAGTAGCTTTCCCACTATTGAAGTCAGGCTTATAGGTCTGTGATTCCCCGGTTGTGATCTAGCTCCCTTTTTAAATATAGGCACCACATCTGCTTTACGCCAATCTTGTCGTACTGAGCCTGTGGAAATGGACTCCTTGAATATTAAATGTAATGGTTTGGCTATTACTGAACTTAACTCCTTAACTTAACTTTTGGATATATGCCATCGGGGCCAGATGCCTTATTTACTTTAATCTCTTGTGAAACATCATGCCACCCACCCGCCACCTTGCCGCCCGCTTCCTTGCTTACCTCGCCGGAAGTCGTCAATCCCTTACCGGACGTGACGTCAGACGCCATTCATCGCGATCCGACGGGAGTCACTTGGAAGTGAAGCCTCATGTATTCCATCCGTTCCGGCACTCTACTGCCTCAAGTAAACCTTTATGTGTACATGTCCTATGTACTTATTGTGAGTACATTTTCTATATGCTTTTAACTTATAAATTTGATACTTTCGATCTACACCATGGTCTCTCCTTGTCTTCTATGAACATCAACTCGAGTGGGAGCTCTCCTGTATCATCATTTATTTGGGTCCTTGTCACTGCCGGTCTAACACTTACCTGCTTTCCTTGTTAATGCTGGTTTAACACTTACCTGCTGTAAGTAGGCATTCTATAGAGCCAAGATTCATATGCACCAACACTGTGTTATTTTGCTGCACCATCATTTTTTATCTTTATTTCTGGGGTGTTCCTGAAACCATCGCTCCCTTCCTAACCTGGACACAACAACCTATACTGAACACAATAATATAGGTACCCTGTACCACACAGTAAGATAGGCCCCAACCTGATACCACCAGAGAGGGTCCCCAAAGTACATTGGGTGCCAATACCGTGATGTCCCTCTTCCCAATGTCAAGGCCCACCCAAAGTGTTGGAGATAGCGCTATCCATTGAAGTGTTGGTGCACTTAGTTGGGTACTTGCCATCCGGGTGATGCAGGAGAACAAAGTGGATCCGTCTGATCCAACGTTATCGTCCGTGATGGCGTCCGCCTCCACATGGGGAGAAATTCCGGCATGGATAATATCACCTTACCGTCTCTAACATGTAGGTGGTCTGGTCTCAGACCACAGGCCGCAGTCACCGCGTGGCGTTTCACCGGTGCTGTACCTGACTATAAGCAGCTACTGGAGAAAGGTCCCTAACTATGGATTTTCTATATAGCAGCCACAAGCTACTGTGAGTCGGGGCCTAGCTGGGGCCTAAGGGGGAAGATCTGGCCTAGTCCAGGGAAGCACTGCTTCCTGGACACTACATGCTCCTCAGAGGTCCCTCTTCCAACTGGCGTGGCTGCAAGCGCGCCAAAAGTATCCTTTCTCCTGCTCCATAATCCCTGTAGCCCTATTGGCTGTCTTGGCTCGCATGCTCTGCCGTCCCTGTGACTTATGGGACTAGTGGTTCCCCTGCAGACCTGCTATTGTAATGGCCGCCACTGCCTCCGGCACTCTGCGCCTGTGCAAAGCGCTACCGCGCATGTGCGCATTCCAAATATGGCGGCGTCCTGTGGCAGCGCTCTCCGCAGACCTCCAGCGACCCGCTCACCCGGCAAAAACCTCCTTGTGCGGAGGTAAAAGGAGGGGGGGGGGGAACGGAGGAACCGGGGACCAGAGGAGACCTAGTTACATCTGTATACATGTGTGAAAATGCAGTTATAAATGTCAAATTATGGACTACAATTTTGGCAAATGTTGTTTTTGGATATTTACTGGACATGTTCTTTGTAAATAGAAAGTGATGGTATCAGAGACAAAGAAGAAAAGAGTGACAGAGTAAGAGAAAGCAGGAAAGGGAGAGAAAATCAAGTAAAGGAAAGCATGGAATTGGCAGAATATACTGTAAGATACTAGGCACATTGTTAACATGTACATGTAGATTCATATGCACCAACACTGTGTTATTTTGCTGCACCATCATTTTTTATCTTTTTTTTCTGGGGTGTTCCTGAAACCATCGCTCCCCTCCTACCCTGGAAACAACATTATCTTGAAGGGAATCTGTACATATTCCCTGTGAAGGTTGAGAATCATTTTCGTTTCACCTTACAACTCACCCTATATATCTTTTTTATTCACATGTTTCACTATCACTGTTGTTTAGCGCCGTTCTAAGTCACTTTGGTTCACTACAGTATAGGTTGTTAGCATATACTTGTGTGTGTATTATTGGTATTGTTCCTGTAAGGAGCTTATCCCACCAAGTTGGGATCCCTTGCAGGTGGAGGCGCTGTCACGAGAAGAATCAGGTACACCCCAGGCTCCCAGCGGCAGAGTTTCAGGCCTTCTGTGAGCCACAGGTAACACACTACACACACCGTAGCCGCCATATCTCCTATAGGGTGGGGAAAAATGCGCTACACATGGTTTTCCGGAAGTTTTTAATTCACCACTCGACTGAGCCCCTTGGATTTTTCCGCTATAAGTACTCCACTATATGGATTTCTATTATTTATATAGAGGATTTTGTCTGTGAAGGTTGCACTGAAGAGTTAGGCTCTTACAATGAAACACTAGTGGTCATTGGTTTATCATGCTATAATATATAAACTAACCAAAGTGAACCAGAATTTCCCATCTTGGCTGCAATCAGATCAGTAAACTATAAATGTATATGCTGCTGTTTACCTGCCTCCCACACCTTCCCTGCCTGTTATTGTTGATATCTGGTGCTGCCTTCTAACGACCCTAGGCACAGATACTGTAGATAAGGAGTAATGAAGTGGAGAGTCAACTGGAAAAATACATAGCACAGGAGCATTAAGGGAACAAGAGAAGGAGAAAGGGTGAGCTGAACTTGGCATAGAAAAAGCAAGGACAGACAATTAATCTTGTGGGAGGACACGTGGGATATGTATCAATGTCTTCTGGCTGCAAAAGTGGTCAAAAAGTGGTGCAAAAAAAAGTAATCAGATTTATTTACTGTATTAGGGGAAAATACCATAAAAAGCAATTGAGGAGAATTCTTTATTTGATAAATCTTACGCAATTTGTTTGCCCCGGTTTTGCAGATAGTAGACTTTGATACATAGCCCCCAAGATGTAAACGGAAGAAAATGAAAGGCACAATAAAGGGAAAGGGCCGGAAGAAAGGTAGGAAACAAGGGAGGAATAGAGGTTACAAGAACGGGGATGTGAGAAAGGCAAGGGAGGAATAGGGGTTACAAGAAGGGGGATGTAAGAAAGGCATGTTTTTTTCTCCATATTATAAGTCATATGTAAGCAGATGACTCATGGTGAAAATGCTGTTTATACAATATTTGAAAGTAATATAGCTCTAATATATCCATTTATAGATATATTGGTTTATAAAATGTTCCACGTTTAAGATACGGTAATGGACTCAAATATGTGTAAGAAGGTACTGAAAATAAAATTCTTCCACTTTTAATTTATTGTATTTTTAGAGACTCTTTGATTAATTGAGTGTGGCAAATTGTACTGTAGATAGCTGTAATTGTAAGTCTATAAACATCTCTTTAAATGATGATATTTTATTAACTCTATTTTCTTGAGATGATGGAGAGAAAACATGAAGTACTTATCTCATTTTAAATCAAACATCCAAATGCATTGACAGTGAATGCAATCAAGCTGTTTCACTTTTTATAGCTGTAGCTTCCCAAGATGTTGGTGTTTCGTCTCAGTTTCATAGGACTTTCGCATCATGGCATCTTGACACAAATAGAGGATGGTACCATGTTAGCCCATAGAATAGGCAAAGAAAAGTAAGGTAGAAGTGATACTTTTAATAGCTAACTTGTGGTTAAAAAGAGGACCACTGGAGGTGCATGCGCAGCTGAAAGAAGATGGTGGCTTGAAGCACGAGTTCTGCACCGTCTCGGGTTCTAATGGAAGCTAAAATGAACATTTCTAAATTAAATCTGCTCCAAAACTTCGGGACAATCTCCTGAAACCTCATGGCTCCGAAAGCGAATAAAACAAACAAACAAAAAGCACTCAAAGCAAACTAATAAAGTACTTCAAAAGACAAGAGGCCTCTCTGCATTTGCCCCCCTCCAATCCCCAATCCCAAATCCAATTGTAGTCTAAATCCGACTCTTACACTTAACTGTCTACAAAAGGGATCAGTATTCGGAAATCTGGAGCTCCTAATTGAGAAAGCAGTGGCCGATATGAGACAGGACATATCATCGCTAGGGGAGAGGATGGACTCATTAGAAAAGGAAATTAATGACACAATCAGACACCAAAAACATATGAGCACAGAATTAAAAGAGGTGAAAACTCAAGTTGCAGATTTCCTCGAAAGACAGGTGGACGCAGGAATAATCCCAGAATTCGAGGTATCCCTGTGTCAGTCACTGACAGGCTTCATAGGAATATGGTTCACACCAGCTCTTCCAGATTACACAGAAGAGTCCCTATCACTGGACAGATGCCTCAGGGCCCTAAGGGCAAGACCTCCACCAGGCAACCGACCATGCGATGTGGTGATCCATTTCCACTATTACAAAACCAAAGAGGCCTTTAATGCGTAAACCAGGGGCACAAACAAGCTAGCCTTTGAAAACATACCTCTCCAGGTGTTTTACGTACCTCTCACCATCAACTCGTGTGAGGATTCGGGGATCGCGTCCCTTGTGGCGCGGTTCTTCCTCTCTACATACCAGTACTGCAGCGGCTGCTGCCTCCGATCCACCCCCTGCTGGTGCGCGCACTCCCGCTCTGTTTACAGAGCGCGCACGCACCGGCTCCTCTTCTACCAGGTCACGGACTTTAGCTCCGCCCCCTCGGCCACGCTGCGCCTCCGCTGCGCGTGGAGTGCATGCGTGACGTTGCGCAACGAGCCCCAGCTGTGAGTTAAGATTGCTATGAGCCCTTGTCTTCCTGCAGCCTATCCCTGCCTCTGTTGGGGCCGCGCCTCCACTCCGCCTCCTGTCTCATTGGTCACTTCCTGTATAAGAACCTGCTCAGTGCTCAGTCTCATTGCTGAGCATAACTTTGTGTAGCCTTTGCGTGTGCCTGTCTTGTCCAGCCCAGTGTTGTCTTGTTCTCTGCAGTTAATCTCTCGTGTACCGACCTGGCTTTGCATTTGGATTCTCTCTGGCTCTTGAACCCTGGCTTACGGATAACGACTATCTCCAACCCCAGACCACAGGCTTACGAACTTCAACTACGTGTACCTCTCCAACCCACAGACACCGGCAAGTATTGGATTAACCCTTTTTACATACCCAGACCCAGCAACACTACAAACCAAGTAGCTGCCGCTACTGTGGGTGTGTGGCATAGTCCTTCCCACCTCAGTGCCGGGGTCAGGTCTTGTTTGTGGGCTCGCGTAAGCGTTACTCTCTGACTCACAAGTGAAATCTGAAAGAGGCGACGGCACTACTCAGAGAAAACAATATTAAATACCAATGGTATTTCCCGCTTAAGCTGTTTGTCATCCGGAAAGGGACGGTCTTCTACCTCAGAAACCCAGATGAGGATAGTGGCATCTACTCATACAGGATATCGTACTGCAAATTGTAAAGTAAAAGCTTAAAAGATGGACTATTTTCTAAACTGTGGACAAACTCAAGAGTTTACTGTGGTACACTAATTAAGTTAATGAAAACAGCTTCTATTCACACACTTTTTTTTTCCATTTCCCAAACAAAGAAAAATGTAGAACAGGGGTCCTACGGTGTAGTTTAAATGAATTATTTACTTTGGGAAGAAATGCACTTTCAAACGCATAGAGAAACAGATGATGTGTTGCCAGTTAATCCAAGCTTAGGAAGTGGTACATGTTTTAATCAAATTTGTTAGTATTTGTTAATTGAAATACTCAGCACTCAACCATTATTATTATGTAATGTTCTTGAAGGGGTAAATTGGTTTTAAGTACAGTATAAATTAAAGTTGACAAAATCATGTCCTTTAATCAGTAGGATGAAATGGGTCAAAGAATAAATTGAGTCAGTGACCTTTACTGGTAATTTTTTCCCCGGCACGCCATAATGTCCTGCACTCCAGAGCAATCTATTTTCTCTTCACAAGATTCTATCTACTGTCACTATCTGTAGCATTCTTAGAACACTATAATTAATTGAGCTGAGTACTTTTGATCGCATAACAACCCCATGAGACATCCTTGAATCATTTAACACGCACCAGTGAAATGGATGACCATATTTCAAGTGTCACTGCACTGCCAATGCTAAGCATACCACTATATGAAGTAATCATTTCATCCTAATAGGTACAATTACATTAATCACTTTCACAAGGATGAAGGATGGGGATTTTTTTCTTCTTTCTTTCTTAAAACTCTTGTCAGGTGAAAAATGGTGTGAGAACAATACCTGCATATTCAACTGAAGGGAAAATCGGGTTTCATCCGCCACTGAACCGTAACAGCCACTGAAGGAAGTTTTTTCTCTCATATCCATTTTTTTGCTTCTAATATTACAATGTTTATTTTTCAAAAGTGCACCTCCTTAAACCGGCGGATAAATACCATTGAAAGTAGAATATAGACGTTTCAAGCTCTTATCGTACATATTTTGTATAAATGAAAATTATAGTAATCTTAGAAGTGAGAAATTGGTAAGAGAAAATCTTGTGTGTATTTCTGCTTTTGAAACACCACTGGGCCGATCTCCCAAGTGCAAAACTGGAACAAAATACAGCCCCCGATATATACCTTTTATGAACCTAGTGATGATTTTAATAGACAGGCCCTTATGCTTCTCTATATTTGATTCCCATGGACCGTTGTGTAATGACATGAAGCGGTTATGTATCACGGTCTCCCCGCTGCACAACAAGAGCAATTAATGACATCATATATATTGAATGTATTTGAATGTACTTTTTCATAGTGTTATGTGTATAAAATAGATTTTTTTTAATGCTTTCATATTTACCCGGATGTCCCTTTTTGGCGCTGACATGTTCAGCCTTTGTGTGATACACTAATCTGGGTTTATATCACATTCATATTAATCCAGAGGAAGGCACACTAAAAAAATCTAGTGAACCATTTGCTGCTTAGGTTTCCTAGGGGAAAATAGATTCTTCCTAACTCTCAATACGTGTGCTAATATAGGGCGCTACATAAAAAGTGTCGCTATAAGTGACTATAAGTCACTCTAATTCAGCGGCACAGAAGAATAGCAAATCGGTGCGTCTCTGTGTTCAGGTGTATAATACCAATTGTTTAAATCTGTTCTGCAGTGTTTGCGTCAACTTCTTTTTCATGAAGAAAACAAAATTATGCTAAGGGTGGAGTTAGAGGCGGAGTGTGGATGTTGCCTGTATCACACATAGGAAAAGGATATGTAATATTAAACTACAAGTATGCCGCTATTTTGTGCACCATAAATGCGTCAAAATTGTCTGTCAAGTTTTTCTTGACTTAAAATATAAATGCAGACGTTCTATCTGGTGCGTTGTGAGGAATAAACAAATCAGGGTGGCCATACCAAGTTAAGTTTGTGTTGCGTGTCATTCAATAAACTAGTTAATTTTTTCGTTACACATCTATGATATTTTATTTCTGATCTGGGTCAAAGAAGGGGGTCCTTCCTTTTTCCAGGCTCCTGCTATCGCGGACGCACAGGTAGCAGTGTTTAGAAAGTGTATTATAAGCTTGTCGGCATATTTGTCCAAGGATCCCTCTGAATATTACAGTGAGTAATTGAGAAAATAAGAGATCGCATTGTCCTCCGGAAGTCCTGGAATTTGGGACACAACCAACAGATAAGAGCCTCTATGTCCACAACTTCTCCAACACGAGTGGGAGGTTCTCTATTAAATAAACTCTCTCTTTTTACTCTCATTGGCTAAAGTAAGGGGGACATCATCTGAGAAGAGTTCGGTTTTGTATTCCCAGCACCCTACAGTCAGGCCCCTAATCTGATTATTTACGATTCTAGATGCTAATGCTTTAATAACTATGGTAAATAAAGGGGAGAGAAGGCCTCCCTGTCTCATTCCGTTTCTATTTGGAAAGGGCAGAGGGAAATAAATATAAATCTGTTACGCAATTTAAGAAATAGGAACCAAGGCCATAACACACGGTCAAAGGCCTTTTCAGCATCCAGGGCTAAGATCATAGTGTGGATACTGTTTTTATTTGCTAAATGAGCCAAGTTATCCACAAGGAGTCTAAATTCTTTAGAAAATCTTAAGTTGTTATTGGCGTTGTATAACTGTATTTTATATATGCTACCTCAGACCATTGCCAAAATTAAAATAAAACAATAATTAAGAACGATGCAGCTTATCTGTACAGGAAGTTATAGAACAGCAAAACTGTAGTTCTGACCATGAAAGGCCAGATATATCTCCTTATGAAGAGGTCAGAGAGAGCCCCCATGGGACCACCAAAGAGAAAACTGCCCTTCAAGCTTGCAAGCCCCAGTCAAGCTCGCAAAGCCTCCTAAACTCCCCAAATTGTAGGTTACCCTGCTAAATGCCTTAACGCTTTTTTCCAGGGTCAACCAGCAACTCCCCTTCCTCATGAAGGCCCAAATATCCCACTGCTGTGGCAAAATAGCACATATCCCAAACACTACATTGCCATGTTCTCTGGAGTTTTTTTGCATATACAAATACTGTTGCGGCAGCTTTTATTCTAACAAATCACCGGTTTTTCCCTGGCTGGTTCCTGGAATGCGACGCTGTTCACCTGGCGCATGCCGCGTTCACCTTGCGTTCCCAGCCACGGGTCATGCCCGGCTGATGCGTTTATTGATAATGGTTCGGATTTTAATAGGCTGCAATGCTTCGCGTGTCCGCCAGATGGCAGAAATTCATGAATTGTAATGTGCCGAATCAGTAATGTGTCAGCTTGCAGGTGTTTCATTTAAAAAAGATACTGTATCACAGTGTGCTATTGTAACTTGGCCTTGAGACTGAAGGAAGAGTTGCAAAAATGTATCAATTTAGGCTTTTCATATTAAAGAAAGACAAAGACCAGTTTCAGTTTCTGTTACACTATTCTCCAGAGACCCACCATGAGTGTTCAAGTGCAGCCCGCTTTACAAAAACCCGACAGAAGTTACGCGTATTTGATATGGGCCGCGATTAATGCAACAGATGATAAGATGGCAACAGTTGCTCAAATTTATCAGTATTTTATCGAAAACTATGACTTTTACAAATTTTCGCCAACTCCTCATACGTTGAAGCGTGCAATAAGGAAAAGGTTATGTAGCGACCCCTGTTTTCACCGTATTGAGCCCCAATTTGTTGGAGGGTATTGGTGTGTGTCACCGGATTTTTCCCGTATCTATGATCATGGAGGCGGCAAAAGGCGAAGGGTCATGTTAAAACCAACTAAGAAGCGACAGTCGCTTCCAAGCAATGCACCAGCACCAGCACCGGCTTCCAATGACGGTCCCACCGTCAGTGACAACCCTGAGCCTGAGTCGGATTTTGCGTGCAGTTTTGATGAAGCTTGCATGTACCTAAGCGATCTCCAGCCTCACCAGCTGACTACAGGTGGACTAGTCCCGCTGCAAACTATCGACGTGGATGATGAAGAAAGCTGGACTGGCAGTGGACCGGCGCCGGCGCCAGCTGAATGGGAAATTCTATGGTGAGTACTGTATTGTTGCCGTATTATTTTGGTGGGGCTGGCTGGGTACTTCTTTAGGGGGCTTACCATTACTGTACATTAAAACTTTTCTTTTTGTTTTTCCTCAGAAAAGAAAACGGCTAATGGGGGGATTTCGATGGATAATATTGTACTGTATGCTGATGTTTTCCGGCCGTACAGTATACTGTGTAATAAACCCGAATAAATAAAACTATGCATTTATTCTACATGTTCAGTATCGTTTCATTATGTGTCTTCTACAGTATACTATACAGTGGTATACAGTGCCTAACATCTATGGGCAAAAAGAATTTTATTTCTAGGTGCCCTAGAACAGAAATTCCCACGCCAATTGCCTGTGAACTTGACCGAGGCCCTAAGTAGTTCCCACGCCAATTGCGCGAATATAATGTAAAATAATCCGTTCTGTGGGTCTGAGCGGGTTGAAATTCGCCTGGTCCTCATGCGGAAGGACCCTTGCCATAGTGGCAAAATATCAGCCTTGCACGACCCCGGAACCGGAGATACCAAAAGACAGTTTAAAAGCACATTACCAAAGTGGCTTTTTTTCTGCCATGCAAGTCAATGGCAGAAACCTGAACTTTAACATCACCCTGACTCCGTTCTGTTGCCACGAGAGGGTCGCAATTTGCCATGCAATCCTGCCGCAACTAGGACTACATGGTGACCGAATCTGAGCCCTCTTGGTTGAACAGAAACGGAGTTGTGGGTTCCAGGTTTCTGCTCATTCTGACTTAGCCGGTTCAAAGCTTTCTCCGCCATTACGCTCAATGGTAGGACCCTCCTCGCCGGCGTGACCCTTTCTCGTCGCCATTACTGCTTGGACCCTGTTGGGGTCAAGTGAGGGGGTTCCTAACATCTAGGGGCAAAATGAATTTTATCTCTAGGTGCCCTAGAACAGAAGTTCCCACACCAATTGACCTAGTTCCCACGTCAATTGCGCGCTCATTGCTCTTTTTTTACAATGTTGCCGATCTTGCGGCTTTGCGGTCAGGCAGTAAAAAAACAGTGCAGCAAGCCTCTACATTTGTTGCACTGTCAAAGGAGCAAATGGAAACAATGTGAGGCAATTCAACATGTTCTTTTATTGGTGGAGTCAGTACAAAAACATTTATTTACAAACACTGTACAATGTTGAAACATTTAAAGTGCACAGCAATTCTAACCATCAACACACAATAATACATACTGCAGCCTTTATTAAATTCTTCTGGCACAAAACATTTGTAAAACATGGAGATACCTGAAAAATGGACGTTTATACTGTGTGAATATTAATTTATAATACAGTATACAGTATATGCAGTATATATATATACTGTATATAAAATCTACTGTTTGTTTTCGGTGCATGGGGCAAAGGGAGTTAAAGTGACTTGCTTTTTATGTACTGTATTTGGGGGTGGTCTTTGGGGGTTAATTCATCAAATTATTATGATGAACTGCCTTTTGAAATTACAGTGCTGTTAACTATTTCAGCCACACACCTCCAGAGTTTTTAATCCCTCCCTAGCCAAGCGTCAATCGGCTGAGTCACCCTATCCTACCAACCCCCTCTCTCCACTGGGTCGTTAACCTTCTGCATATTGCCATTGTGTTCTTAATCCGCCCATAGCCGAGCTACAAACACTCAGTACGCCTGCGTCTAATCACACCATCCCCCTCCCCCAACCCTTAGAGGCCTGTTGTTTTAACGGTAACGCTTTGGAAAATCCCCTCTCGAATTTGAAATGTAAATCTGATGTGCACAGCACTGTGAGAATTGAGAGTAAACTGATACTGTATTTCATCAGGGTGTGAAAACATTTGTCAGTCAGTATGATTTACAGTCACATGTTTTAAATACAATACAGTACATTCTTTAATATCTTTAAAATAAAAATATATAAATATATAAGTATAATTTAAAATAATCCGTTCTGTGGGTCTGAGCGGGTTGAATCGGAGAAACATTTACAAAACATTCTTATTCATTGGTGCACTGTAGGGGTGGCTGTCAATGATTATGATTCACAGGAAAGTGAAATGATCAAATGCTGAAAGAGGATCTATTTTTGTTTCCCATAACTTTAAAAGAATATCACGATCAGTAATTAATGTTATGAAGGCGTATAATTTCTCGCCTGCATGCCAGAATGGCAGGAGCAACATGTCAGAAGATTTGTACGAGCAATTCTTCAAACTGGATCTCGGGAAGAGCTCTGGCGGCAGAAATAGATTGTTCTGTAATGGAGTAGAAGTGGATATTCGTATGTAAATCTCTTGGGTTTGAGCTTTCTAATCATTTTTGTTTATGTATTGTATGGGCTTGACTGAGTTCTGGCTTCTTCAAGAGTATCTCAACAATTGGAACAGTCGGATCACATAATGCTGAAGCTGATCTTTGTCTACTGACTCTGGGACATTCCCCAGCCTGAGGTTATTGCTTCTTGAGCAGTTTTCTGCATCTCCATGAAGAAGCTCTTTAGGAAAGTGAATTTGTTTTTTATGATAGGCCAGATCGCCGTCAGCGATTTCTTGATAAACAACCATTTTATCCTATCTTCAAGGGCGTAACTCAACTACAATGTGGCGATCTGTTGAAATGTTACACATTGTATTGTATGTCTTTATTTATAGCGCCAAAAGTGTACTCATTGCTTCACAAAGAATACAGCACGGAATTATAATAATACAATAAGTGCAGCAAAATCAGACAATAGGAAAGGAAATTCCTGCCCCGAAGAGCTTACAATCTGAGAGGTTTGATGGGGAATTTACAGAGACAGCAGGTGAGGGAATAAGTGCTGTAGATGGCAGTGCTTGGCCACAATGGGTGGTAGGAGTGACTGAGTGTGGTTATATAGCCATGAGCAGTGGTTGACAAATCACCAAAAAATCTACTCGCCACACAAAAAAATCTACTCGCCACCTAGTACCAAACGTGTGCTGCTTGGGCCAATATTTACTCGCCCGGGGGTTAAATCCACTCGCCCGGGGCGAGCAAATGTATAGGTTTGTCGAACACTGGCCATGAGTGCAGGCTATTGGGATGCTTTGTGGGGTGAGTTTTAAGGTTAGTCAGTATTCAAATGAGAGGGTTAACACAATTTACAGGGGAAGAGATGGCAGGGAGGCATGGGTGAAATCAGGTGTGTATTGTCACGGTAGCTTCAGGGTTATAATACACACCTTATAATCTGGGTTGAATTGAATGAGACTGTGATATAATAAAGAGATTGTATTCCTTACAGTTCAGGTGGACATACAGTATTGAGCAAATAACAAACAGAATATAACACTTACTTGGGAAGGGGACAGATGAAATAGCCCAGGACACAGGCTAGCAGTTCATTAGGTAACAGGATAAAAAACGAAGACAATGGGCATAGAGCTTGCAATCGCTTATATGGGATTTAGTCTCTATCCCTTAACATTGGGTCTCAGGTATTGGATAACAATTACCTGGACCCAATTACCTTTTGCCAGCTCACGTGGGAAGCAGGAGGGTACCTGACCCCAGGTGGTTGGCACATGCGCCCATCCTTCCAGTCAGAGTCCCATTTCCCGAGCCCCACACTAAAAAGTTGGCGTCTCAAAGTCTGCCATCTGGGGATCTGGGCCAGGAAACTCTGACCAGAGGTATGAAGTATGGCACTTAACGTGAATAGCCATGTCCTGCTCTTTCTCCGCCCTGCATACTTAATCTGGGGAAGTGAGCCTTTGTTCGGAGCTTGCTCCTCAGAAAGGCAGGCGCCCTCTGGCCATTAGCATACCTAATGGGCCAGTAACTTTCGCGGGCTTTACAGTAGGCAGAGAAATACAGTAAGCCTGTAACAATTTATACATATAAAAATATTCCGTTCGGTTAATCTGAGAGGCTGAAAATTGCCATGCAATCCTGCCGGTGGGGTGACTACATGGTGGCCAAATTCCAGCCTTCTAGACATCACCGAACCGGAGATAGCAATATTGGGTTTTAGAACCTCATGTTACACAAACCACATTTCTCCGCCATTGGAGTCAATGGCGGCAACCACACTTTATACAGTTAACCATACTCCGTTTGGTTAGCCTGAGAGGGCTGGAAATGGCCATGCAACCATGCCAGAGGTGTGACTACCTGGTGGCCAAATCTCAGTCCTCTAGCCTCACCAAACCGGAAATAATGATTTCAGGTTTTATACAATATTTAAAACCGGCAACATATTTTCCCTCATGGCGGCCAATAGCGGCGACCGTAACTATACATATGAAATACCCTCCTTTCGGTTAGTCTGAGAGGGCTGGAAAATGCCATGCAATCATGCCGGAGGCATGACTACCCGGTGGCCAAATTCCAGCCTTCCAGCTATCACCGAACCGGAGATAGGAATATCAGGTTTTAAACATTTTGTAAACCGAGCACCCTTTTTCCCTCCATGGCGGCGACCGTAACTTATGCGCTTAAACTCCCCCCGTTCGGTTAGTCCGAGAGGGCTGAAAATTGCCATGCAATCATGCCAGAGGAGTGACTGCATGGTGGCCAAATTCCAGCCCTCTACGCCCCACCGACCCGGATATAGAATCGAATTTAATCATTTTTGAAGCTCACATAATTTTTCCGCCGTTGCAGCAGCCCTTTAAACTTTACATAGGCATACATGGACTCTGTGGCGGTTGCCTGTAACTCGTAGGAAATGGTGGCCACGAGGCGGGGAAGGGAACAAAGGGCCATAAACACTCAAACACAGTTAACCCTTGCCCTTCTGACCTTACCCCCGTGTATGTGCTTGGTGCAAACACTGAATAGGCGGGAACATATGAAACAAGGGGAAACACATATTGTGCTGAAGAAGGGGAATGCATACAGATTATCACACACAATTACATTAACCTTTCATCTCCTGCACGATGGTAGGGGTTGCCAGCTGGGGGGTAACCCCTTTATTACCGGGCTAGCAGCCCCATCGTTACATGTATGTCTGGGTTCAGGATTAGGGGAGATCCCCAGCAGTAGGAAGGAGTAGATAAAGGGTGTGAATAGAGGATTTGTGTGGGTATTTTTTATTGAGGGGTGTAGAAGTTGTTGGGAGAGGGGTGTATAAATAATGGTGCAGTGGGGAGTGGGGAAGTTGGAGAGAACAGAGACATTCAGAAAGGAGCGAGGAAACAGTAAACCGAAAAAGCAATAGGGAGGGCATAGTGAGATGCATGAGGAAAGACTTCCCAGGTACTGGTGGATAGAAAGAGTACAAAGAATCACAGCGTATCGAAAGTAAAGTTCTCACAGTTGCAAAGTTGTTGATAATAGTCCCGATCTTCCTCCAATCTTCACCTCTAATTTCAACTCCAAAATTAACTCTGCCACACACTTTTCACTTATGATGGGACACAGCCATATGGCTTCACAGCCAAGATATTCTGTGCACCCTTATATACACATATACACATGCACCCTTTTTTTTTTTTTTTTTTAATCAAGTTCACATTTTTACCATTAATTAAAATCAATACAAATGGACTTTAAATAGAACTGGAACCGAAAATTTTAGAGGAAAAAATTCTACCTATCGTCATATTGCTGATACTGGGTATTAATTCAATGTCCCTCGGTTTATTTGCCTTGCTTCTTGCATTTAGTTATCTACAACTACTGTACATTTGAGAGGAGAAATCCTTGACGGGCTTAATAGAGGCATCTAACATCTTTGTTCTTAGAGAGGATAGCAGCAGAATAATTTAATTTGTGAGAGCATTGATTTGAGCTTGAAAGTACTGCAGTTTGTGTGCCTTACAGTTCCTGTCCACCTGTTCATTGATTACACAATTTTCACTGCCATAACTTCCATAATCACAATCGTCAACAAATTCTTTGCCACTTCTAAACTTATTATAAACTTAGGATAAAGCTGTAGGGATTTACATCTTGATAATCACTGTAATGACATCAGACATATTTTGCTTAAAAAAATAATAATAATACTTAATAATATTAGCAAGTGCACTGTGGAACTTTGCACTCCCAGGGGCCTATTCAAGCAGCTTTGATAAGTGACTTAGGCCTTGCCCCCGCTGCCTGCTACAGCGTCCGCTGTGGCGGACGCTGCGCTCACGAGAGCCCTCCCCGCAATGGCGCAATAGAATTGAGAGCAGGAACTCGCGTCGAGCGGCTAGGCACGCCCCCGGCGGTTCAGCCAATGAGGGCGAACCTGCCGGGTGACATCATGGCCGCGCCCCCGTCACTCCTCCGCCACGCCCCCCCCCCCCCCCGGTCTCTGCTCCTGCAGTGAGCTGCAGACCGGGGAATCGCCGGAACGCGCAGCCAAAAGCGCGGGCGTGCATTACAGCGCCGTGACCGGGGCCTTAGCCTGAACGCTTGTAAAGTGCACTTTACAAGTGATTTTGCATGTGTAGCTATTCAGAAAGCTGTGATAACAGGGCAAAATCGCCTGTAAATGTTTTTATTACAAGCGTTATCACTCTTGCAAAAAAAAAAAAACCAGCGGTAGGTCAAGGAACGCTGAAACACGCATTTTTTTCCCCAGTAACTGCTATTCAGGTACCGTAGCTCCGAGATGCAAATAGTGGCTTAAAAACACCTTTTGTTTTGCGCCACCTAAAGGATGGTGAGATAGGATTAGTGATTTGCATCAGACTGACTATAATCCATATTTATTACATAGGATTGAAGCCGGGGTTCTCCGGAGCTGACCTGCATTCATTTCAGATCCGGAGACCCCTGCTTCAATCCTATGTAATAAAAATAAAATAACAGCAGAGCTTCATTATCATAGTGGCTAATCACTAAGGTAATAAAAGGGTAAAACAGCAGTATCCACTTTGTTGTTGGTAGAGGGGATGGGTGAAAGTTATAGTTGCATCAGAGTGGGTGGCCAGGCATCCCGGGAAGGATAACTCCTTCATTACCGCTAAGGTAATGAGGGGGTAAAACCCTCCCGTTAGCCATCCGGGAGGCCTAGCCACCCACCGTGATGCAACTATAACCTTCACTCACCCCCTCTTACACCAACAACCCCCCCACCCCCCCCCCCCCCACACAGTAATGGGCAAAACCCCATTGGCCAGATCTGGCTAATAGCGCTTTTGCCCATTCAAAATCAATCAATAGCCAGACACACTATAGTAAATACAAGTTGTACTTACTCCTGCCAGGATGAAGGCCATCCTCGTCCTTGTCTTCAGTGGCACCAACATTTACAGTAACACACTAGCTACTGGCCAGTAACCCTCATATATGGTGAAGGTAAGTGACTGCAACCTAAAAATTAACCCCCTTAAAGGTTAACAATATGTAGCACCTGTTCCCCCTCCCTACGGAGGTCTGGCTACTACATGGGTGTTCTGTGGTGCTGTTAGCTTACCTGAGGGTCTTACAGGAGGTCTGAGGGCTACGCAGGTGTTGTATGGGAGCAGCAACAGGTCAGGACCTTCCTCCTTAGGGTGCAGTGCCTCCATCCCATGAGGATCCCAGCTGTGGCAGGATGGTCCCCACATGCAACTCTCTCCTCCAAATAACACACAGTGTACTGGGTACAACTGAATCTTTATTCACCCGACAGATAGTCATCCTCCACAATCCCTGGAGTAGACCCCAGGGACTTGAGGCTCCAAGAGTCCCTCCTCAGCTCCTTCACCCCCTGGTGGGGCAAAGGGAATCACACAACAACAACCACACTAATTTGGTGGAGTGCTTGCTTTTTTACCCGGGGGAAGGACTTGTAACCCTGCCCCATAACAGGGCAGGTCCAGGTACTGCCAGGCATCACACCATATGCATGTGACCCAGTCAGTACCCTCCCCAGGTATGACACTCCAACTGCCGGTTAGGCCTGTTCCTGGATATGGCAACATTGTATCCTATCCAGTCTTCAACTGCAGGCTAGGCCCTGCGCAGGAGTTTAACCCCAACACTGTCTGTTCCTATCAGGACGTATAGTGTTGAGGCCAGTGGAAAGGCTATAGCCAGGGGCACTAGGCTACAAATAAATGGGAACAAAAACTAAAAGTGGAGCACTAAGAACCCTCTATTAAGTGAAATAGTGAACACAATGTAATTGTTAATGGGGGAAAAATTACACTAGTATTGCATTTAATATGAGTGAAAATCAAACTAAAAAAGGACCCTGACAATGGATCCTGGACTGTGATTCCTGCAGGGGATCAGAGGGAAATCGCTGTGGTTTTTAATCTTCTTTCTCAGATACCAAAAATGAAGAAAGGGGAAAAAGACACACAGTGCAAATCAATGTGGTTTTTATAGTGAAAAAGGAGAACACAACAACTCACACACTCACACAACAACTCACTAACAACTCACACTCTCCCAGTTCTGTTAAGTAGTGTTGTATATGTAGCCATGCATAATAATGACTGCGTACATCTTCCCTGTTGACAGTAAGTCCTGGTAAGTACAGGCTTGCCAACAGTAGTTATGGAGGTTTTCCCTCACACCCTGGTGTGGTGCCCTGTGTAAGGAAGGGAGTGGCTGTATGCTCTGAGTCCCTGGATAGTGACATCAGAGATGCGCCTGCCCCCTGAGGTATAAAGGGCACAGCACTGTCAGTTAGTTGTTGTTAGCCAGCAGTTGTGTGAAGCAGCTGGTAAAATGTATGCTCCTGCATAAGGGATTGGAGGAATACTTTTGTGACCCTAGTGCTGTAACTAGCGGTAGCAGAGTGACCAATCAAGTCTGTCTAAGCCACACTGTGTCCAGGGACCTGGCGCAGTGGTGATCTCCCTAGGAGAAAGGGAATCCCACTTCAATACGGGAGGGCGTACCTGGCAAAGGGACAGCACGGAGAGATGTGCGGCTAGAGCCGGCAGCTGCATGGGGCAGTCTGCTACATCCCAATCCACAATAAAGATGCCATGTTCAAAGAAACCCCCACTGTGTGAGTGTGAGATTACTCAACAGTGGCAGTCACCATCGAGAAGGAGTTCCTCACCAGGACCATCTCCCTGCGGAAGCATAGATCCTGATGAGGTGGAGGCGCTGCACATGAAGTAAGTTGAACTCGTAACCACTACCTCAGATACCTGTCCTGCTGCCATCCTCTATAACACCAAGCGGGAGACTCAGGAGTCCTGTTACTTGCAGGTGCACCACCACACACGACCTTGTAATGGGGACCGGTTAGACCACACGGGCCAATGTGAGATTGGGTGGGTCAGACAAGGGGGGTCCAGCCGTTACAATTGGAGGCGCTGCTGAGATACCTGTTAACAGGACAGACTTTTGCTAGGCACACACTAGGAAACAGGGAGAGTGTCTGCTGCCACTTTGTGCTGCGTGGGACGGAGCCAGGGGTAGTCGGGGAGCTGCTGGAGCTGCAGGCCACACAGACGCCTTGGGATCCGTTAGGGGTTAGTGAGTCTGGAGCAGGGGGCTATTGCTGTTCTAGTCGCCTTGAGGTAGCGCTATCGGGGGATGCCTGAAGGGGTAAACTGGTAACTTAGGGCAGGAATTCTGGAAGGGTCCGCACTAGGCTAGCCAACAGTAGGTCGACGCCCAAAGTACTGCATGGAAGAGCCAGAGTACTCTAGTCTCCATTCCAGACCACTTACCAAGGAGCACAGACTGGAGGAAAGCGTTACAGTAGACACAGAAAGAGTGAGCCTAGCCTGAGGTAGTGCAAACACGAGTCAGATCTACGTTAGGTACACAAGGTGGTGCACAAGGCATGTTTATTGTACGGATGTGGTAGCTGCCCCGCAGAGCGGAGCTCCATGTACAAGAACCCCGTGTTCAACGATCAAGAGAGACCCGTCAGAATGGAGGATCTGCACAGAGTAGAAGGTCCAGGATGGCGGGGAGAGAGAACCGCAAGAATGGAGGATCTGCATAGAGTAGAAGGTCCAGGATTGCGGTCAAAGGAAGAACACGCATATGAACTGTGCGTGGACGAAGAACAAGCTACAGGAGAGACTCTTGTGTGTTTGCTCTGGAATGGCGTGAAAGCCGTGGCTGCGCAGTGTTTATCATGTTTTTGTTCTCGGGATGATACCCCTGAGAATAATGAGCCTGACAGTATTATCCGATGGAAGGAACGAAATGGACTTTGTTATACCCCAATTAACAAACAGCCAGACGCTACCTCAAATGGGAAAAAGGACAATACTTACCAAGATGGCGGTTCCCGCGCTCCCGGGATACCGCGTGGGCCAGCTGCAGAAAGTCTTGCAACTTTGCAGTTTGCTAATTGTTGGCCAGGATTGGCGCCAATGAGAAAACTCCACCCCGATGGGGAGTTTGGCGCGAAAGCTGGAGCCGCGCCCTCATGGACTATGACTCACTCCGCCCCTGTGCTGGGTCAGCCTACAAGTCTACGACACATCCCCCTAGTTTCAACCAGGGGGAGTGGTTTGCAGTTCCACCGGATATCGATGGAGAAAGAAGGAGGAGGGGTTGCCAAACCCGCCCCGGCCCTTCAGTTGCGAAGAGCCATTGACCAGTACAGACCTCTGAAACGAGTGCCTCCGCTGGTGAATATGGCTGAAGTTGCTAGTAAAGTGGACCAGAGTCCGTTGATCTCTACTCATCCCTACTCGGCTCCAGGAGGCTTCCTGGTCATCCGTGTGGAGGGTGTGGAGACTGTGGCGTGTCTTTGCCTGCAGTGCAGACTGCCGGGCGGAGCCGTGGGCAGCGAGGCCCGATGCCCCCACTGTGGACTGCAGTACATGTGGCCCATGACCACTTTTGTACCGGTACAAGCGGTGGGAGTAGCAGGAAATGTCCCGATGCCGATCGACGAGCAGCCGGAAGCACTATGGGACGAGAGTGCCGGTCCCGCGGAGTCGGAGTCAGGTTTGGTGCTTCCAACGGAGAAACCCAGCCATCGGAGAGGTGATCACCGAGGAGTCCATCGCCGGTCTCCTACTGGGATGCCCAGACCGAACTGCGGGTTGGGATCCTCGGACGAGGAGTGTGCTGGGCTGTCGAGTGCGATGGTCAGAGAGAGAGACTGTCATACTATTGGTACGCCATGGAGAGATGCCATTCCCCGTGGTGTAGAGACGCGGAGTAGAGTGTCTCCCGTACCGCGACTACCCGATCGCCGGAGTCCCACTGCCGTGGTGACTAGTGGATCGGAAGGAGGTCGATCCACCCCGACCCTGCGAGGTAATAAGACGACACCGTGCCTATTGCAGAATCAGGGGGTGGAGGAGAAGGAAGAGCGAGTCCAGAGCCAGACTGGATCGCGCAGCAGACGGGCGTTGCCAGATGTCCTCGTGGAGGAAGAGATCCCGATTGGGGATCCAACCCAAGATGGCGTCGAAGCACGTGAGTGCACGGAGGAGATTCCGGATGACCAGAGCGGCATCGAGTGGGAGGTGCTAGCGCCTCTGCGGTCGAGCAGCGGAAGTCGATCCCCTACTACCCGGGGGAGCGGGCGTTCGAGCCGGAGAGCAAGAAGCCCAGCTGCTGGAGTCAAGAAAGGACTTTGTGGCTAACTCAAGGCAGGTATTGCTGGAGAGCAGGTCGTAACCCTGTCAATACCTACCGTTCGGTCCCGTCCCTCAACCCCATCCACTCCCAAAATTAGCCCCAAGGCCATAGTTAAAGCCCCAGTCCCCGTCATTCCGTCATTCGGGTCCACTTCTAGTTTGGGGGCATCAGGGGATTCCCGGGGTCCTATCCAAGAACAGACTGGAAGCCTGGACTGGGGAACGTCCGATGATGGATCGGAGGGTGGAGGGAGGATTTCTCGACGTGGGTCAATGGCCAGTAAGAGTTATAGTGCGCTGGGTCTGGAGGGCAGACACTGGTCACAGAGTAAGAGCCAAGTGGGGCGATCTGAGGGTACGTCCGGGGTATCTTCGGGTGGGCCTGATGAGGAGTCGATAGAGGAGTCTATAGAACCTAGCTCCGAAGAACGGAAGGAGACTAGGTAGTGGGCCCCGTTGTACGAGGGGTATGTAGCCTGGTTCGACCGCACCCGATTTATCCTAGAGAGGAAGGGGGTGGTTGATCACTGGTGGGCTGCCGGGGACTTTGATGACGAGGCATACCTTAGGGCCCTAAGGGTAAGGTGGGACCGCATTCAGGCAGGCCTTATTATCCCAAGGGGATCCGCAGGGCTAGATGACCCTGTAGATACAGATGAGCCCCTGTCATGGGTGCTGCCCGGATCAGCTGGCCAAAGTAGGTTGACCAGGACTTGCCGAGCGGAACGGGTTATTGTGGCTCAATACAGAAGGTCGCATGGGCTTGAATATCCCTATGTCCCGGAACCTCTAATGAGAGAAATAGAGGAGAATAGAGAAAGGTGGCTTAAAAACGATATTCAGCACTATATCGTAGATAAAGGGGGAGCCATTAAAGGAATGCAGGCCGAGCAGAGGGTGTCTCAACTTATGCGGGTCAGGAAGATAGGACGCAGTGTGTACATGCACAAAGTGGTATATTGCAATGAGCGAGGGTTACCACGGGAATACAGTGTGACTGTGCATGATGCCGCGGGGCGGGAGGTGAAGAACCCAGACCCTCGACATTATCATTGAGTCCCAGAATATAGTGGTCTGCTGTTTCTTTAGCGCTCCCTGCTGGTCAGTGAGTGAGATGTGTTTACATTATTATGACAATGTGATAATGTTTGCCATGTTATTTGTGTGTTCTTTTACAGTGTTTCCTGGCGCAAGGTACACCAAATTTAGGTCCCAGCCGGGACGGTGGGTATTAACCAGGGGGAGTATGTAGCCATGCATAATAATGACTGCGTACATCTTCCCTGTTGGCAGTAAGTCCTGGTAAGTACAGGCTTGCCAACAGTAGTTATGGAGGTTTTCCCTCACACCCTGGTGTGGTGCCCTGTGTAAGGAAGGGAGTGGCTGTATGCTCTGAGTCCCTGGATAGTGACATCAGAGATGCGCCTGCCCCCTGAGGTATAAAGGGCACAGCACTGTCAGTTAGTTGTTGTTAGCCAGCAGTTGTGTGAAGCAGCTGGTAAAATGTATGCTCCTGCATAAGGGATTGGAGGAATACTTTTGTGACCCTAGTGCTGTAACTAGCGGTAGCAGAGTGACCAACAAGTCTGTCTAAGCCACACTGTGTCCAGGGACCTGGCGCAATGGTGATCTCCCTAGGAGAAAGGGAATCCCACTTCAATACGGGAGGGCGTACCTGGCAAAGGGACAGCACGGAGAGATGTGCGGCTAGAGCCGTCAGCTGCATGGGGCAGTCTGCTACATCCCAATCCACAATAAAGATGCCATGTTCAAAGAAACCCCCACTGTGTGAGTGTGAGATTACTCAACAGTGGCAGTCACCATCGAGAAGGAGTTCCTCACCAGGACCATCTCCCTGCGGAAGCATAGATCCTGATGAGGTGGTGGCGCTGCACATGAAGTAAGTTGGAAAGTAACCACTACCTCAAATACCTGTCCTGCTGCCATCCTCTATAACACCAAGCGGGAGACTCAGGAGTCCTGTTACTTGCAGGTGCACCACCACACACGACCTTGTAATGGGGACCGGTTAGACCACACGGGCCAATATGAGATTGGGTGGGTCAGACAAGGGGGGTCCAGCTGTTACATATACAAAAAGATCTCCAGGAAACCTGCAAGGTTAGGTCTGGTCCGCCAGGATACAATGTTCGGGCTCTCATCAAACCTCCCAAAGCGACTCTGACTGCAGCTCTGCTCGCATCAGCTTTGGAGTCTCACGTGATTCCTCAGCATGGCCTGTCTCTCTCTTCCTTGATCAGCTGTTCAACAGCGCAGACCTCTGGGAATCCGTGCAGCAGCTCCAACTCTACCGGTTTTGCACGTTTGCTTCCTCATGAGTGTATACTTAAACTGAGATTGTGCCTGCTTCTTACATTCTAATCCATTGAGACAGCGATCGGTTGCTGGGACAAAACTCCCATATCTAGCAATCAAGGGTAATTGAATTCACACTAAAGGATTGGGGAAAGTCCCCCTAGTAAAGGCGAGATTAGGCCCCCCTGTTTATTGTGTTTTAGTGAGGGACGGTGCCTTAACAGTGCACCCCTACAACAATGCATAGAAGATATATGCAGGTCCCAGAATGGCATCTCTCTGTGGCATGCCTGCATTCCCAATGTAACACCCCAACCATCTTCCCTCTCCCCGACTGAGAGATAGATGGTCTTATGGTGTTAGTGTGCTCACCTGATAGTATTCCAGGAGCCTGGGCCTCTGCATATAGGGACCTTGGAGGAAGGCTATCTTGGTATGGTGCAGCGCCACCACCTTTAAGGGCTCTGCTATAGGCAGGTGTTCACCCCCCACAGGAACTCTTGTAGAAAAGGAATACTCTGGAGTGCCAGCAACAGTGCAACAGGGACTTTAGTCAATATCCATGCCCTTTATTTCCCATCCTTAGGCCTTGGTACAGCCACCCCTTTCCTGAGCAGATAGGCCTCCGCAGCCTTGACCTGTAGTAGTGTCCTTACGTAGGGAGCATCATCCCATCCCTGGGCAGGGATAGACTCAGGAGGAGCCTGATCCAGCACTGGAACAGTAGACCCATCAGGGACTGGCTTCCAGGCACCAGCTTCCCAGGGACTGCCCTAATTTGCATGGGAGTCCCCTTTTATACTAGGGGTGTGACTAACTACTCTGCCCCATAAACTGGGAAAGTCCCACTAGAGCCAGCCCACCCTTTGCATGTGACTAACTGTTTTCAGGCACCTGCCTGAAAACTGCAACATTATAATTTATGGGGAATCTAACTCACATGTTATGCCATGTGCTAAGGGATTAACACTAGCACTGCCATGACTTACAATACAAGGTCAGAGAAATATAGCAGGGTGCTACACCTAGATAGGGCTTTGGGATGTCAGGAAATCAACCCCATAAGAGGATCTCATTATACTGTACAGAGTGAATAGCCCCTGAAAAAGTGACAGTTTTCTGCAGGAGACAGGAAGGTGATAATAACCTCTTCAAAAGAAGGACAAGATCTCAGAAGGGGCACAACATAGAATGATCACATGGATGGAGCTAAGCGAGCGCAACAAATCGGGGCCTAGTCCAATACAGATAGTCCTGTTAGTAACAAGTGTATGCACCTCCCAGGAGTGTTAACAGAAGGCATCCAAGGAGGAACTATGTAAAGATGATAACAGAATTAATGAAACAAGGTATAACCATGTAGATCTTATTGTAAATGTGGGTGCAGTGTTCCCAAGCCTGGGAACATTAATAAAGATTGAAGTTGTACTATAAAAACTCTTGGCGCCCATCTTTTCCATCGACCAGCCGACCACATCCAGCACCCTGAGACAAGGTAAATCTATGCTGATGAAAGCTCCACATGTACATTGTTTTACCTTCTGTCAGAGTCATTGTGTATGTGTCAGGAGTCAGGGCACACGCCGCCCCCGGCGCTGCCCTTCCTTACCTATACCGCTGGCTGCGGTCTCCTCTGTCCCTGCTCGGCATCACGGCCCGTTCCTCCGCCCCCCGCGGCTTGCACGCATGCCGCCGACGCTGGACTCGGGGTCGCTCCTCTTACAGGGCAAGCACCGCGCAACTTAATTTATGCACTGCACCGGCCGAGTAACTCCGCCCCCCGGTCATCTCAGCTCACAGGCTCAGGTCCTCCTACCATTCACCTGCAGCAAACCAGGTCATTAACCCCTGCCCTATCACAAAGGGCTCCTGGGCGCACCTCTGCTCTGCCCCTTCCTCTCATTGGTCCTCCTCACTCTATTACCCCTGTGATTCCTCTCCAACCTCGTTCTACATAGTTCATCTGCCTAGTGCTGTTTCATACTGTGCCCAGCTCTCTCTCTGTTTCAGCTTCGTTACCGAACCGGCTTGTCTTCCTGCTCTCTCTGGCTCTACGACCTCGGCTTCCACTCGACATCGCTTACCTCTTGGACCCCCTCATACTCTGTTACCCTCGACCACTGGCTTTGGACCCTACTACGGCACCTTCTCTACGCCTGGATCTGGCAAGTACACTACCCTGGTACCCCTGGCCTTGACCACACTACCAAAATCCACACTCCGGGCACGCTCTCACTACTGCGAGTATTTGGTTACTCACTTTCCACCTCAGCATTGGGGGTTAGTCTGGTCTGCGGGCAGAACAGCGTGACATTATGCAGAGCCAAACCGACGCAGACACCCCCTGGACATGAACCAAATACTGACGGCGCTGGCACAACACTGTCAGACTCTTGGAGACCAAGTAGCCACTCTCACGCAGCAACGCTCAAACCTCACACTCCAGGAGGCTCCCCCCAAAGTACCACGCACCCCGCGCCTAACCCCGCCCAGTCGTGAAGGGGCTACTGCCTCGGAACCAAAGATTCCTGCACCCAAACCATACTCCGGAGATCCCCAGGCTTGTCGTGGGTTCCTGACCCAGTGTGAGATCCAATTTGAACTGACCCCTAGTCACTTCACCTCTGATCGCTCCAAGGTGGGCTATATTTTTTCTCTTTTGACAGGAAGCGCCCTGGCCTGGGCCTCCCCCGTCTGGGACGTACGGCCTGAGCTTACCACGGATTACTCCCGCTTCAAGGGGGAATTCCAACAGGTGTTCGACACTCCGTCTCGTTCGGATACTGCAGCCTCTGCTCTGATGTACCTGGCTCAGGGTCGTAGGTCCGTAGCAAAATATGCTTTAGAATTTCGGACCATCGCGGCGGAGATTCGATGGAACGAGGAGGCTCTGATTGATGTGTTCTGGCAGGGGTTGTCCGAGCCTGTGAAGGCTGAACTCGCGACTCAACCTCGACCAGACTCCCTGGAGGATTTGATTTCTCTTTGCATTCGGGTGGACCAGCGTCTGCAACAGAGACGAAATGAACGCCAGCATCCCCGGTTTGTTACTCCTGTATCTTTCCCGATTCCTTCCATGTCTTTCAGGAATCCTCTGGCTATCCTACCACCTCCTGATACTTCCGAACCAATGCAGATTGGCAGTCAGCAACTTCGGGGTGCGGAGAGGACTCGTCGTAGGAATGAAGGTCTCTGCTTTTACTGTGGATCCCCTGAACATCAGGTTCGCGCTTGTCCGCTGAGGCCGGGAAACGAAGATACCCAGTGAGTAATGTGGGGCTCTCCCTGGGTACGATCACTTCTCGCCCCCTTTTCAAGGAAGAATTCCCAAAGAGGATTATGTTACCATTACCCTGGAGGGTACGGATTTCCTGGTTTCCACCTCGGCCTTCCTCGACTCGGGATCAGGAGGGAATTTTATAGACCAGAGGTTCGCCACCTTGAACAACATTCCCATGATCGAGAAGAGGTATATATATATACATGTAGAGGTATCAGTACCGTGTTAGCCGAGCTTCAATAATCAAAAAATAAATAGATGATACCGTTCTGTGGCTAACGAAATGCTTTTATTTGTGCGAGCAGTGTGAGAAAAGCTCGCACAAAAAAAAAAGCATTTTGTTAGCCACAGAACGGTATCATCTATTTATTTTTTGATTATATATATATATATATATACACACACGCTTATAATTGTGTGTCTATAAGTCTAACATATTATATTATCCCAGCTCCTACCTAATCTGCACTTCACTACGGTGATTTAATTTTATTATATTTATTACTGTATATAATTATTTTCACTGTCACTGTCATTCCTTGTATGTAATAAAATATTATTTTATTTTAATTACTGATCCTATTGTCTATCTGACAGCCTTTGCAGAAAAGTTATCTGCTGGACCACTGTTGTCCTGTATACGCTGTAAAGCATACATTGAGTGCAACAATTTGGAGGATCTTTTTTGGTCCTAATGGGATCAGTGCTATGTACATTATATTCTCCTCCTATGCACCTTTGTATCAATCCTATCTATGCACATTGGTGAGCGGTTTGATCCATCTTTTTACATTTTACTTTGTGCTTGAAATAATTTCAAAGTTTCAATTAACAAAATAGATATCCCTTGGAGATATGCTATATACGTGTAGCCTACTGCCCCTGGCTATGTGTTTCCCGGCCCTGTCATGTAAGTCCTGGTAAGTGCAGGCAGTGTCAGGGTTAAATCCCTTCACATGGTCAGGATGCGAGTCTGTTGGCACACTAGCAGTATTGTTGCCATAGCCAGGTGCAAGCTGGATGGCAGTTGGGAGTGTCATGCCTGGGGGTAGTGTGTGTTAAAGGGTCACACGTGGTATGGTGTGACACCGGGACCTCCTGTAACACCTGGGACAAGCCTCAAGGGCCTCAAACCCCCATCAAGGGAATGACAGTGATGCAAGATGCGAGGGAAGATATTATGTGATGGTCGTATAAGAAGTACAGGTAAACCCCGTTATAACGCGACCCGTTATAACTCTCACTGCAAACACTGCTCACTGCACACACTGCACACAGCACACACTCTCACTGCTCACTGCACACACTCTCACTGCTCACTGCACACACTGCTCACTGCACACACTGCTCACTGCACACACTGCTCACTGCACACACTGTGCAGTGCACACACTGTTCACTGCACACACTGTTCACTGCACACACTGCACACACTGCACACACTGCTCACTGCACACACTGCTCACTGCACACACTGCACACACACTGCTCACTGCACACACACTGCTCTCAGCACACTGCACACACTGCTCACTGCACACACTGTTCACTGCACACTGCACACACTCTCACTGCACACAATGCTCACTGCACACACTGCTCACTGCACACACTGCTCACTGCACACTGCACACACTCTCACTGCACACACTCTCCCAGCACACACTTTCCCAGCACACACTCTCCCAGCACACACTCTCCTAGCACACACTGCTCACTGCACACACTGTTCACTGCACACACTGCACACACTGCTCACTGCACACTGCACACACTGCTCACTGCACACACTGCTCACTGCACACACTGCACACTGCACACACACTGCTCTCAGCACACTGCACACACTCCCAGCACACACTCTACACTGCACACACTCTACACTGTACACACTCTACACTGCACACACTGCACACACTCTACACTGCACACACTCTACACTGCACACACTGCACACACTCTACACTGCACGCACACACTCCCACTGCACACTCCCACTGCACACTCCCACTGCACACTCCCACTCCCACTGCACACTCCCACTCCCACTGCACACACACACTCCCACTGCACACACTCCCACTGCACACACTCCCACTGCACACACTCCCACTAAACACTGCACACACCAGACACTCCCAGCACACACACTCACTGCACATACACTCACTGCACACACTCTCACTGCACACACTCTCACTGCACACACTCTCACTGCACACTGCTCACAGCACTCTCACTGCACACTGCTCACAGCACACTCTCACAATACACTCACATGTCAGCAGCCCACCCCTCCCCTCACATGTCAGCAGCCCACCCCCCTCATATGTCAGCAGCCCACCCCCCCTCACATGTCAGCAGCCCACCCTCCCCCTCACATGTCAGCAGCCCACCCCCCCTCACATGTCAGCAGCCCCCCCCCCCTCACATGTCAGCAGCCCACCCCCCCTCACATGTCAGCAGCCCTCCCCCCTCACATGTCAGCAGCCCACCCCCTCACATGTCAGCAGCCCACCCCCCTCACATGTCAGCAGCCCATCCCCCCCTCACATGTCAGCAGCCCACCCCCCTTCACATGTCAGCAGCCCACCCCCCCCTCACATGTCAGCAGCCCACCCCCCTCACATGTCAGCAGACCACCCCCCCTCACATGTCAGCAGACCACCCCCCCTCACATGTCAGCAGACCACCCCCCCCTCACATATCAGCAGCCCACCCCCCCTCACATGTCAGCAGCCCACCCCCCCTCACATGTCTGCAGCCCACCCACCCTCACATGTCAGCAGCCCACACCCCACCAGCCCGTTTTTCACGCACACCCCCACCAGCCCATTTTTCACACACACACACACACACACACACACACACACACACACACACACACACACACACACACACACACACACACACACACACACACACACACACACACACACACACACACCCTACCTTAGGACATCCTCTCTCCCCGGTACTAAGCCTAAGCCCCGCCCCCTCATGCTCTGACCTCTCCGGAAGAAAAAAACACACACGGTGGCCGGGGGCTGGGAGGGAGGGGGGAGGGAGGGAGCTGGGAGGGAGAGAAAGGGGGCTGGGAGGGAGAGGGAGGGGGCTGGGAGGGAGGGAGGAGGGATGAATCGCCGCCGTTTTTTAAACTTTTTTTTAAAATTTATTTAATTAACTGGCGCCCGGCCAGAGTCATCGCGGGCCCCACAGAGAGGCCAGACGGGCCGCATGTTGTGCAGGCCTCTTCCTTCCTTCCCTCCTCACTCCCTCCCTCCCAAACAGGCGCGCGGCTGCCATTTTTTTTTAAATTAGCACGACCCCGTGGACCGCGCTATAACGGGGTTTACCTGTACCTCTCTTGCAATAGATAGAATCGGGACCGCCAAATAAAAGGTGAACCATTCCACTTCTGTGACATTACTGATAAAGGGGGTTCCTGCAGAGGATACTACATGCCTCCGTCAGCTACCGTACAGGATGGAGGCGCTGCACCGAGGAAATACCAATATGTCCCGTTGCTATTCCCACTACCACCGTGGAGACTCAGGCTTCCTGGCCTACAGCAGATGAGCTACACAGCACCAGAGTACACTTAACATGCAGATCTCTGGTAAGGGAGGGAAAGGGTGTTACATACAGTTACAGTGTTGCAACCCAGCAGCTGGTTTAGCTCACACTGCTAGAGTTTGTGACCAACGTAGTAGAGGTTGTGGGTTCTCTTCCTGATCGGTCTGACACGAGTACACCATTCCAGTCACTAGGTGTTTTAGGCTTGTCATCTCGATATAGTTGTTATGGACCGCCTTTCAGGTAGTGTGGGATGTGACACATTTAAATATACTTTGCATATCTCCCAGGGTTCCTCAGGTGTGCTGCTTTTTGAGCACAGGCATCTCTCCCTAAATTATTTGGAGGGAGGTTTGAGGGAGTATATATACACAACTTGAGACACCACTAAGTTGAGCTCCTCCTCCCTTCCCTTGTACCCCTATACTTCAGGTATTTAAAGCGGAGTTCCAATTTTTAAAAATCCAATCAGATCCGATGATGGATTCCAACATATCCACTCGGATCTTTACTGATATCTGCCTTTTTAACACTAATCCGCCCATCTGAGTGCAACTATTTCAGAGCTGACTTTATACACTGTCTAGGGGGCTGTGGAAAGGTGCTAATGTTCTGACTTAAAGTCACCCAATTCATAACAGAATTGACTTGCTTAGGAACATTAACTAATTACAAACCACCGATTTTAGGGTTCATGTCCCCATGGCTCTCTAGATATTTTAGTGATTAGGTTTTAATAGATAACAATAGTTGATAGATAACAGGTAGAGTGATGCCCATCCTTCCACAATGGATTTACTGAAACAGACAATTTCTACATTACATTTCCATGGACAGATGGGACATTGTCCTAGACTAGGGGTGCTCAACTCCAGTCCTCAAACCCCCCAAAACAGCACAGGTAGCTCAGTCGCTGCTTCAGCACAGGTGATTCAATCAGAGGTTCATCCTTCAACTGAGCCTCTGATTGAGCCACCTGTGCTGAAGCTGGGATGTCATGAAAACCTGACCTGTTTGGGGTGGGGGGCTTGAGGACTGGAGTTGATCACCACTGTTCTAGACAAAGTGTGACTACTAAATTGGAGAAATGTATAGATTTTTCTAGCAGAACTGTGCTGGCTGCCCTGAAAAGCACTCACGATTCTGTATATGGAAACATGCACCGTGATAATAAAATCTGGGACATCCATAACCTCCTTGGGGTATAGCAACTCTTAATATGATCTTATGTTTTTGACTTTTAGTTGGTGATGTGGTATTGCGTTCTCGTGCTATAAAGATTGTGCTGTTTATTGTTCCTTGATATGGTTTATTTTGTTAGTCACCTCCTTTATTACCCCTTTGAGTCATGAGACCTGAAAAGTAAAGCATTGTCTTGCACAGTATGGAAATATAACTCACTGATATTATCTTTGTTCTCATATTGTGCCATGGTTTTGCCTAATACACCACTTATCATTCTGTTACAGCGTTTCTATGCACATTCAATTGTTTATACTTTAAAAAAAAAAAAGAGAACATCTCTGGATATCAATCTGCATCAAATGTATGAACTTTGGTGAACACATTTCAAACATTTGATGTACACACACACACACACACACACACACACACACACACACACACACACACACACACACACACACACACACACACACACACACACACACACACACACACACACACACAATGTACTGTGTCTTAAGAGCCTGTTATACAATAGTTCCCTCCAGAGATCAGGTGGATAAAAAAACAAGAGCTCTAACAAGAGCACAGGGGTTAAGTAAGCGCCCAATATATTACTGCATAGGTATGTAATACTACAAATGCTTGGAAATCTTTTCGGCAAAGTACTGTACATTAGCTTAGATACTATCTAATTGTTGTGACGACATTCACTTGTGGAGTAGGTGTGAAGTCAAATTTCCATCACTATTACAGCAGCATTAATGTGCTTTTCGATGGTTATTGCAGATATCATGTTTCCTAATATAGGTATGATTCACAACATTAAGGCTAGATTATTACATTTTCCAGGTGCGAATAAACTGTTGCAATCTGCATTTGCCCTTCAATTTAGGAAAGAACTAGAACAGGTCTAAGTCATCAATATAATTGTTTTTCTTCAATACCTTATTATATTGTGGGAGGATTTTTGCTAAAATCTCCTTCCTGTAAAACTATTGTCAACCTGATGTGAAAAGCAGCACCAGATGTTGCAATAGTGAGCCATTAAAAATGTATAACCCTAGCGTTACGTACAGTATCTATGTACTGTATCTTTATTTATGTAGCACTGTTCTCCTCTCCCCCCCCATACCTTCCCCCCCGCAGTGGGAAATTACACCGCCTATGCTTCCTAGTGTGTGGTGCGATTCCCGTTAGGGTCAGTACAGCTGAGCTGATCTGCGGTATTGTGGAGATCAGGACAGGCTTAGGTTCTTCTCATGGTGCTTAGCGCCTCCAGCAGCAGTAGGCTCCAGGATGTTCGAAGGTCAGCCCCCACTATTGCACTCTTTCCCCACTCAGCCCAAGGACTGATACTCAGACTGAGGGATATTAGAACAGGATCTTTATTCAGGCTGGCAGTCACCGCAGTTCTTCATCACAGCGGTGCATGGTCTCAGAGGTCCCAGACCTTTGGATGGTGAAGGCCCTGATCTTACAGGCCTCGGTGGCTGAATCTGATGTTCCCCCAACCAAAGGCTGGGGGTGAGCACGCTCATCCTACAATAGGAGAGACTCACAGCTCTCTGCTTCCTCTCTCATCAAGAGCTCAAGCAGGACTCTCTCTAACTTGGTCACACCCTGCTAGGAGACTCAATAAGGGGCAGGCTCATGGTCTATACCTATCCCTGATAGGCTTACAAAGGCCATGAGTCACCACCTTACTTCTATCACTCATAAGATGGGCATAAGGGGTTGCCTGCTTAAAGTCATTTTGGGCTAGATTTATTATTTATTTATTTGTTTATTTATAAAATGTTTTACCAGGAAGTAATACATTGAGAGTTACCTCTTGTTTTCAAGTATGTCCTGAGCATAGAGTTAAGACAAATAATACATGGTTACAAATACAGTTACATAAATGAACAGGGTATACATTATATACAAGACATTGCTTGCACAGTATTAAATTATATGACTGGGCCACGTGTGGTATTTTGTTTTCATGTTACTTTGCCACCATTATCCATTTTGCCATTAAATTTGATGTATTCTACATTAAGACAAACAAGTATTATTAATATTGACTGACTGAACAATCTACAGAATCGCAGCTTTTTAAGGTGCCTTGTATTGTAGAGCAGGGTGTGGACACATGTTCTTAAACATAGGATCCGGAGGGGAAGAGTGGGGATATTCTTGCTCCATGTTGGCAGCCATGTATTTCAGGGAGTATCAGTTTGCATTTGTGACACACTAACTCTTACACAGTAAGTGTTTATTAGTGTCAGCGAGTGTGTGTGAGTGGTAGCGTCAGTGAACACACTGACTCTGACACATTACACACATCACAGACCTGACACACTGACACTCACCGCCCCCCACCCCCTGACATCACTGAGTGCAGAGTCCTGTGGGGAGGAGCTGGTAGATCCAGCCTCTATGCTCCCCCTGCACTACTCACTAAACTGTACAGCGGTAACTTCACTTGTCAGTCACTACTTCGGCCGGTCACAGCGTGCCCGATCCTGCTTTCATGTCGCACTAGTGAAGTATGATTTTGGCTTGCTGTTGCCGGTCGCAGTGGTGACTGACAGGTCAGACAGTAATGCGTCGCAACACAAGTGCCAGGGGTTCAATTTTATGCTTAGAGTTTCTACTTTCGTTTCTTTAAAATTATACAATGGACCAAGTCAATACAGATTCCAAACATTATATTGTTTCTTGAAAATTAAGTCAATATCTTAAAGATCTGCGACTAAAGAATACCTAACAAAAGAAATGGAACAATCTAACTAATTAGACTTGAGGGATGATTCTATAGTGTGTGCCAAAGCAGCTGATCGGGCCGTTTTTGGACTAAGTCTAAGGGGTTTGTTGGTAATCCCAAATCAGAAGTCCTAACTTCAAGTACAAAAAAAGTTTTTTTTCATGTCCTCTGGCCCAATTTCCTCCTTCTCGCTTTACTTTTCATGGAGGAAAACTCTCTGATTTACAAACGTAAACATATTGTGTACCTTGACAATAGCAGATCAGCTGGGAGGGAATCTTAGCAGAAAAGAAAGATCGATATGACTGGCGCTCCAAGTGAAAAAATGTTGGAAACTCACCAGTTGTTTTAGAAGTTGTAATCCATTTATTCCGCTACATAAAAGCGGACAAGGATAGGACAAAACTCCTCCTCCCACGCGTTTCACGCCTACTGTGACACTTTTTCAATGAGTGTGGGAATTGTAAACTAATAATCATCACCTTTCCATAAATTCAAATCCAGTTCCATGTGTTATGTTAAGGTCACCAAGTACATGTAGTAATTGCACTGTTTTATTATTTGTACATGAACGCTTTACATGATACATGATGCCCCTGACGAAGTGACTTGCATCACGAAACGCGTAGGGTGGTTTTGTGACTATTGAAAACTTTGTGGACATTGAGAGCAGTGGTACCGATCTCCTGCAGCCTTTCCCCCTATCAGTATTGCTTGGGGAGGTGGTTTGGCTACACGCCGCAACTGCAGTTGGAAATCGGGACCCTCAGTGCCAGTGCGCATGCGAGTGATGTCACCTGGATGCGACGTAACCAGCGGGTCTGCAAGCGGAGTAACAGGCTGTTGTGACGGCGGCATCTGAGCCCTGAGAGCACATTGTGGAGCCTCCAGATTGGGAGACAGCACAGAGTGAGAGACAAAGTTGTTATCCACGCTGTTTGTTGACTGCTCTGTCGTGAGTAGGATTCCAATTTTACAACACTGGATGGGATCTCCACAGTTCATGTTACATATATCCATTTAGACAAATGATTTGTCTGTGTATAGGTTTTTAGTATTAAATAGTACCGTTTTTTACAGTCATTCTCTGTTATGTGAGTGTGTTGATGTAATTTGTTATGTTCCATTTTAGTTTATTTATTTTTTTTTACCAGTGTTGCACTATGATTTTTTTCTTTCATTATTTCCACATGTCATGAGACATCTATCAAGAACCATCTGTTTCTGATTGGACACTAAGGACTGGTCTGACCATTGATCTGTGACCACTCTAGGTGTTGTGTGGTAATCTAGGCGCCAGTTATTTTGTGTTTATATGTTTCATGTTGACGTGCATCGGTCATATTTCTAAGCAGCCTGGGCCTTTAAATTTAGAGGTTTATTTTTTGTAATCACTTTAGTATTAATATTTACTATAATAATTCAAGCATTAGCGCTGTAAGCACTTTTTTCTTTAGTTTACATGAACGCTTTAGGTTAACTACCTCAACTAAGAAAAACATTATAATCTTGTAGTTTCTATTTTTCTAAATGTCTCCTGTGAATTAACTGGTTATAGAAGGTCTCCAAGCACTGAAAGTGATATTCTTATATTAGTTGGAGCGCCAAACATCCAGGACAGACTTGTGTATTATCTTCCTCTTCAAGTGCTGGTATGTAAATAAAATTAAAAAATTGGACTTTATGAGACATCAGACATTAAAATGAGGAGGAGATGTAACTTCATCTTCTGTTTATGGGATTCTTCTTAAACAGCAAACAAGAAAATGGTCCCTGCGCAGCTCTGTATAATTGACGTATTGATGGGGGCCATCAGGGAATGGATATTTGGGACACGGGAAGGAGAGAATCGCTCATTGATGCACTTAACATCGACTAGAAATAAAATAAATACATTTTAATGGTATCACATAGAAAACAGTGTTAAAACCTATATAGCGTATAGAGAATGTCAGTAAACCTATTGTAGGTTCATGGGAACATGCCCACATAAGACGCTATTATATTGATAAATATACGCAACCCCCCCCCCCCCCCACACCCTGGTGTTAGTAGGGAAATCAGTTATGGATTCTACGGTAAGGAAGCCTGTGTGTTAATGGCTAATAATGCTTGCCAGAGTACACTGAGGTAAAATTGATTAGGTGCCCAGTTGAAATACTATGAACTCAGTAAAATATATATATATATATATATACTGTATATATATAAAATATATATATATACTGTATATATATATATATATATAATTTTTATATATATATATATATATATATATATATATATATACTGTATATATACTGTATATATACTGTATATATATATACAGTATATATATATATATATATATATATATATATATATATATATAGCCAGCCATTGAGATATATTGCATATGTGAGATATATTGCTTTTGCAGCCGATAGGAACCTGTGATAGTTGAAACTGATGGCTGCCACAGAGAGTTCCACGTCACAGCTATCTGTCTGCAAGAGCTATGTACAGTATGGCAGTAGTGTCAAAAATACCTTGTGACAAATGGTTGCTGCATCAGACTAGAGCCTATGTTAGTCTAAGGTGCGTAGTATAGTGGGCGTGTGTGTCTGTGCGAACGCACGTGCACGTGACGCACACTTTGTGTGTACAGTCTGTGCTGCTGTGAGCGACAGGCTTGGAAGGGTACTGTGTGTGTGTGTGTGTCAGTGTGTGTGTGTCAGTGTCACTGGGGAAGCTGTGTGCATGTATGTATGTATTTATATGTGTGTGTATTAAAAATTAAAACAAAAACATGCTGTGAGAAGAAATGATTAATATTGTGCAACTTTATACATACACTCATTGCAGACACTGAGCGGTAGCAGCGCAAATTCTTACTTTTCGGTGTCTTCTCCCCTATCGCCCGGCTCCATGCTCACTGCCGTGCGCGTGCGCGGCCCTAGCATACAATGGCTGGCTAACCACAACCAATTATAAGTGCCGTGCCCGCCCACTATATTACGGGCTTAAGGCTAGTGGCTACCATTGAAGGTTCCACATTTCAATTAGCTGTCTACATTTGCTGCCCGTGAGGATTAATATTCAGTGAAAAACATCAAACTACAGTGCTACCAAAGCCTGTTATCGTGATATTGTGAAAGCGTATCTCCGTAATGGTAGAATCTGAGCTTGGCTATAGCTAGGGTTACCTATGTGGGCCCACATCTTGATTAACTTGCTAAATAGTTGTATACCGTGTCAGAGGATTAATTGCCTGTATCAGACTGAGACCTGCGTCTCAGTCATGCTAATGACATATTAGTGACAACGTCATCACAACCCACAATTTATTTATACTTGGTTTACTGAGTTCACAGTATATTTCAACTGGGCACCTAATCAATTTTGCCTCAGCGTACTATGGCAAGCATTATTAGCCATTAACACAGGCTTTCTCATCATAGAATCCATAACTGATTTCCCAACTAGCACACAGGGACCCTGGGTGCTACTCAATACATGAACTGATGGTGTGTTTCTGTTTTTTTTTAAAGTATATTTATCAATGCTATTTATAAAATAGCATCTTATGTGGGCATATTCCCATGAAACGACAGAGAAGCCCAATGCTACATCCAATATGACAAAAATACACAGTAAAATACTTATATATTCTCTTGGAAAATGGTCATTTAGTTTAACCCTTTGGTCAAAGCATTTTAACCTTGCAAGCCACGACAAGGCAGACCCTGTTCGCAAGTCCTAACACTACCAGATAAAATATTAATATACCTCTATTAGGATTAAAATTCTCATTTACCTCTATTAGGAGGGAGAAAGACCACATTGGATCTATATCCAGTAGAATGAAAGGACCTACTCACTTGGGAAGTGGGGAGGGGTGGGCTTAAAACCTGGGAAGGAGGAGCCACTAACCTCCAACAGCTGAAAATAAGTTAACAAACACACAAAACCCCAGCAAGCTCTATTTGGGAACCCCTGAGCCCCCACAAAATATATATGTATATAAGTGTCAAAAAGGAGAGCTATTTTATCTGGTAGTGTTAGGACTTGCGAACAGGATCTGCCTTGTTGTGGCTCGCAAGCTTACAATGCTTTGGCCAAAGGGTTAAACTAAATGACCCCTTTTCAAGAGAATATGTAAGTATTTTACTGTGCATTTTTGTCATGTTGGATGTAGCATTGGGCTTCTCTGTCGTTTGTTGTACAAATATGTCACGCTCAATAGCTCTCCTTTTTGAAACCTATATACATATACATATTCCCATGAACCTACAATAGGTTTCCTGCCATTTTCTATGCGCTATATAGGTTAACATTATGTTTTCTATGTGATAACATTAAAATTGATTTATTTTATTTCTAGTGGAGGTTGAATACATCAATAAGGGAATCTCTCCTTTCTCGTATTCTTCTTAAATTCTTTCATTGCCACAGAAGAGGTTAATCCAGTGTCCACAAAACACACAATCATTGCACATCTGAACACACTAAAACTCATAATTTCATTATTATTAACCACTGCTTATTACTTGAATCATGCTGCATAAAAACGACAAGTTTTTGACGGTTGAATACATTTTTTTTTACCATGCCCTTGCCTGGTGATCTGATAATGACAGCGTATTAAAGATACTGTATGTACATTTACAACCAGGAAATCTTCACCCATGGAAATGAAAGCAAGTTGCAGGAGAAATTCAGCTCAGACAACATAGTAAAAAGAATGAAACGAGTGCCTGATCCGGGGTTACCTTGGCATGGTGGCTTATTATACTTGGGTCAAAAATATAACTAAAGCCTTCATGAGAAAGAAATATTACAAATAGTTAAAGATTTGCATGCAGCATGATATAACAAGAAAGGGTTAATAGTGATTAAATGTGGGGGTTTAGAGATATTGGATACGAGTTGATCTTGTGTTTTTTGATCACAGCTCACCAGCACTCCAGTAAATTATATATATATATATATAAAAAACCTGTAAATATATTTTTTACTCGGTGAGCTTACCTTAACACATGAAACTTTTTATTTTAAATTTAACACCCAAACAGGATTGTCTTAATTTTTAAATTAACATTTTTTAAAGATACATCTATATGCAGTGCTTTTTGTCCCAATGCTGCATGGTACTTTTTTTTTTTTTTTTGCTTGTCCAGCCGTCTCCCGCCATAAAAAACATTTCTATATATCTTTCCCATCCCATGCTCTTTTTCTTTTACTTTTCCCTCTATCATTATTTTCTCCCAATATTAAATGCCATCCATTACCAAAATGTGCTACCACCTGAAAATGAGTACGTACATTAAAGGTGGTGAGGTGTAACCAACATTTTTGTTAAACTTTTCTTTAAATTTTTTTTTTAAAATTGACTTAATTGTTTTCTTTGCATGTGGTCAAATGATCTCCACCAGAAACATACATTATAAAAGTCAGACAATGCCTTTCTGGGAAGCTCCAAAATGGTCACTACTTGTACATGCATCAAACCTATAAAGGCATACGATATTACATTTTATTTATCAAATGTTTTACCAGGTAGCGATACATTGAGAGTGATCTCTCGTTTCCAAGTATGTCCTGGGCATAGAGTTATGGTAGTACATGGTTGCATTAAATGAACAGTGGTAAAACATTCAATTTACAGACATTTCATGAACAGTTAGAGATAATATATGATTATGGCCTATGTAACAGTTACAGACAAGGTTACAATTCTGTTGGAGGTAGGACAGACCTGAAATGTTTTGTGTGAGAAGACTTTACCCGACCCAGTTTCCGAGCAGCGAACAGCAGCAAATGGCTGACAGCCTTTGGAAGCCCTCCGGCTGTCCGCCTTTGGGGTGACGCAGATGGAAGCTGAAGGGGTTCTGAATGAATTCAGCTGGGCTTTGAAATTAGTTTTTCCAGTAATAAACAATGCACTGTGTTTGTACAAAGAAAGATATATTTTGTTACACTGGAATCACCTCCTACAGAAAATAACAAACAAACCTATACAGTATATCCTCAAACACAATCTGTATAGGACAGGTACGTGCAATTAAGGGTATACACATAAAATATTTAGAAAAGGTTACTCTAAAGGGAGGCAAGATTAAGCCCCTTCTTTAATGCACTCAATACCTGCAATCTTTATGCAATGGATACACGTATGTAAGGAAATCCTTTTCCTTGATGAATGTTCAAGGGCCCAAAGAGCTGGAAATGTATAGTTACATAGTTACATAGTAGATGAGGTTGAAAAAAGACGTAGGTCCATCAAGTTCAACCTATGCTAAATTTAGACAACAGATACTTTATTCTATATCTATACTTACTTATTGATCCAGAGGAAGGCAAACAAAAAACCCCATTAAGGGGAAAAATTAATTCCTTCCTGACTCCAAGAATTGGCAATCGGATTAATCCCTGGATCAACATCCTTCCCATGTATACTTATTTGGTGTATCCCTGTATACCTTTCCCAACTAAAAAGATGTCCAACCTTTTTTTTGAACAAATCTATTGTATCTGCCATCACAGTCTCCATGGGTAATGAATTCCACATTTTAACTGCCCTTACTGTAAAGAACCCTTTCCTTTGTTGCTGGTGAAATTTCCTTTCCTCCAACCTTAAGGGATGGCCCCGAGTCCTTTGTACTGTCTTTGGGATAAATAGTTCTTTTGAAAGCTCCTTGTATTGTCCCCGAATATATTTGTATATAGTTATCATATCCCCTCTTAGACGCCTCTTTTCTAATGTAAATACATCTAATTTAGCTAGCCTACATAGTAAAATCTAAAGTCCGCAAATATCTATTATTTGAGATAGATGTACATTTTATTAGTTAAATTCTAAAGGCACATATACTATTACAACAAAAAAAGTAGAAAAAGAGATGAAAAAAAATGGTATCTGTTATAATTAAGGGCGTAGAGAAGCGGGTATCCTCAGAATCCACTAGAATACAATGATAATAGTGTAAATTGGCACATAGTAGTCACTCACTATTGGTGATTATAGTACTTTAGTTTACCATATAATTTCATTTTTGTCCCTTTGCAAAGCTGTCCTTATTACTCATAATATCAATGGAAGACTGTACATATTACCGCGCTCCTCCCTTTAGGAGTTTGCTGCTGGTAAAAGGATTGGCCTTACATACTGTATATGGAAAACAAAAGAACAGTTCCTGCTCTCCTACCAAATTGGGCTAAAATATACTAGTGACATGTTTACATTTAGAACCTAAGTCTGTGTGAAAAGAGTCTTTGGTCGCATCTTTTGATCAAAATATGATTCTAGCCTGCCAACCACATCAAGGTAGACTCTGTTTAGCAGGTACCTACACTGAATATATTTAATATCTTATTGTCCTATGGACTAAACTTTGTGAAATATGTGAAAAGGTCCTGAAGGGGTTAAATAAATGAAGCTTATGCTTTAGTGATTTAGTGCAATTAAAAGATGGCCAAAGCCAGCATCAGAGTTCTTTTATTGTAAAATCATAATACCCATAAGATACATAGGAATAATGACACATAAGATCTACCAAACAAAAATAGTTTCTATTGGTGATTATTGTTAATTGTTAAAAAATAAAATAAAAGAGAATAAGTGATTTAAAAGCAGACGAGGCACAGAGTCAGTATATGAGATGAACTTCTCCAAACTCTATCTCTCCATTTCTATCCACCTCATTCAAAGTTATTCAAGTGGGTCATTGGAGAGAAGGAAAGGCATTTAAAAAAAAATTATGATGTGAGTGTCATCTTTGGAGTCCGCATAATGCCAGCCTCTCCCCCTGGTTGTGATAACCCCAGACTTCTCTGTCTCTCATGTTGTTTGCCCTGTCACCTCTTCGTTTTCCTCTTCTGAGAATGGGGGGCTTTGTCTGCCTGGATCTATAAAAGGGGGAATCCTATCTGTCTGCCTTTCGTTGCTTTCTTTCCTTTCTTTCCTGTGGAAGGTGTCCCTCACTCTCAGATTGGTCCCATTCAGTTGGTGACTCATTGGGTTCATGTATTTATTCTTTTTTTATCACAGGATTAGTTCTAAATATAAAGATTTTGGGTTACTTGAACATTCATCTAGGGAATGGATTTCCTTCCACACGTATATCCATTGCATAAAGAATGCAGGTATTGAGTGCATTAAAGAAGGGGGTTGGTCTTACCTCCCTTTAGGGTAATCCATTCTGAATATTTTATTTCTGAAACAAGACTGTAGACTTGAGAAAGGGCTGATGAGATGCTTATTTCCACAGCCTGTGGAAGTACCTCAGGCTTTATGAGTCGGTATTAACTGGACCTCTTTGACAACCCTTCCACAGCAAGCAAGAGCCTCACAGCAATGACATGGATTCTTCTCCAGACACTTCTGACTCAGTTATACTATGGTCACCTATCTGTATGTCTCTAAACATAAATGTTCTTTATGAGCTTAACTTTGTGTCTGTTGTTTGATTAAAGTGACCATCACTAATGCTGGGTGTGAACTATCCTTCAGTACTAGTGATTGAGGTCACTCTGAAGGTTGTCTATGAGTAAACAGTCTACTACTTACTTATATCCGCAGTAACGGTTACTATGTACATACTTGCTATTGTTGTCAATATTAGATACATGAATGGGAATGGTGTCTGAGTTTTACCAGATTCTTTAAGCTACAATTACACTGTTATTCTTACTATCTGAGGCTATAACTGGATGCGATCTGTGAACCGCGCCTCGTGGCATAAATACATTCTAATAATGTGCCTCTGAATACAGTGTCAGTGAATATTAGTCACAGCAGAGTGTATATAAGTGGAGGATAATGATACTAAATTCTCTCTGTATATAGAAGGATAATTATTTCACCCTTACCACGTTTGTCTGTTATTTACTTACTGGGGGTTCTCTGAGTGTACAAAGGTGGTAGATATTGACATTAATATTATCCTTGTGATACACATGAGGGCATATCCTTCTCCTTGATCTCGAAAACTGATATATGTCCAGCAGAGTCTGAAATATGGTCATGTCACAGTTATGTGCTTTGCGGATATACACGTTCATATAAACTAGAAGCTTTTCTCTGTTTTTATTGAGACAGCCATTTATTTTGTGCTGTCATTTAATTTAGCTCTATCACTCTACAGTGATTGTGTGCATTAAGTTAGGGGTACTTGTCTCTCCTACTTAGTGTTTTAGTAATAAATATTCTCTGCTCTATACTAATGCAGTAGAAATCATATTAAGAGAGCTATATAGAATTATATGCAATTGAGCACTATTGACAGTAGCCCTGGTTTGATATGACAGGGACTCTGTATGAAACTAGATGAGCTAATATCCGATTGAGCACCACATATATTGTTAGGAGCTTACAAGGAAGTGGTTTTAGGGATTGGTCATGGACCTCTATACCAAGTCCCTCTTTACAATATTTTTTTAATATACAATAAAAAGGGGGTTTACTAATTACACCTTTACATATTTCATACATCGAGTGCATTCAGTAGGGAAACTTTTTCTGTTTCTTCATCATTTTTTTAAAAGTAAGTAACTATTAATATTTATTCCTCATCGTGTGTTTCCTTCAATGGATCAATTTCCGGATCTTATTCCACTTTGAGCACCTGTTTCCTATCATTATTATATTCTGTGATGCAGTAAATTCCGTTGTTAATCCAATGCAAAAGGTAACTGGTAGAAAATCTTTCAAGACATTTGTAAAAGCTATCAATCCATTTGCATAGAGAAAGTTCTTCTTAAGACAGGTCTCATGCTTTCGCCATATGTAAGTAGAAGTGGCAGCTCGTTTCAACTAAGAAGAAAGCAGTCATTTATCATAAGTGCCCACTTCATGCGCCCACTCCAAAAAAGTACTACACGAATCTATACTCCATTTCAGAAAGCAACAGTTCATTATCATTGTGGGGTGGGAGTGTGTGGAGTGGTTGGGGGACAGTAGGCACAGCAGATTTAGTATAATTAGTGGAAACCTAGTCTTCCATGCATTTATCATTGAAATTATAGAGGAAGTTATGTAAAATATTCATCTCCAAAGGGCAAACCACTACACTTGCAAACTTACAGCCACATGTTAATTTGAGATGACATATGAGAGAGCTATATAGCGTGGAATTCTAATGGGTTCCAACCAAGTATATAGGACCATTAAATAAAAAAACGGTAGCTTCGAGATAACAGGGGGTGGAAAAGAAACAATGGCCTTTAATGTATCCATAATTAGTCTAAAGAAAACAGGGTGATTAAGCAAGCACAAATCAAAACAATGTTTTTGGGGGAAGGGGTGGGAGGGTCAGGGAAAGTGGTGTGGTACACTGCGCTATAGAGTTGTGTCAAATGTTGTACACATGATGAACAAATGCTTGTAAGCTTCCTATAGGCAATATTGAGCCAGATACATTATAGATGCCAGATTGTACTATATGGATTTTTTTGGGGGGGTTATTTCTAAGCATTATATCATACAGACATACCCCGGTTTAAGGACACTCACTTTAAGTACACTCGTGAGTAAGGACATATCGCCCAAGAGGCAAACGGTAGCTCACGCATGCGCCTGTAAGCATGTCCTGAACAGCAATACCGGCTCCCTACCTGTACCGAAGCTGTGCGCAAGTGGGGAGACTATAGAGCCTGTTACACATGTGTTATTTACATCAGTTATGCAAGTGTACTGTAGGACGATTGCAGTACATGCATCGATAAGTGGGAAAAAGGTAGTGCTTCACTTTAAGTACATTTTTGCTTTACATGCATGCTCTGGACCCCTTGCGTACGTTAATGCGGGGTATGTCTGTATATAAATAGCCCACCTTACTCCTAACTTCACTGCTCCTTATGTCTTATTCAACACTTTTAAGCTTTGAACAAACAGTCACTGGATTGAAATATGTTTTACTTATGATGACATTTTGCAAACTATATGACAAATGATATATTATTACAGATCATTTGTATTTTCAAAGACGCTTTGAGTCACCGTTTAATACCAACTGCTGCGAAATGAATGTGTACGCACATTGCTGCATCAGAATGCTGCATAAGTCCCTTAACTGATGGATGGTAACCGAAAAATGCTGATCGATTAGATCAAAGGTGTCAGCCTCTAAAAGAATAGGCTGCAGATAATGGCATCCCTGAGTAATCGATTCCTCTTTAAATGTCAAGCTGCCATGTTAATATGCTCCAATGAGTACGTACATTTAAAGATAGTAGGAAATATCCAAATATTGCCCATGAATACAATGCTAGGTAAGGAAGCAGATACAAATATATTCTTCATGGCTTGATAGTTAGAAACTGCAGTTTTTAAAGCAACCTGGATCACTAAAATTAGATGAATGAATTGCTTTCTCTCTAAAGTTTCATACTTGCTTTAATTAACAGTAACTTTCATTTACTTACAAAACAGGACAGAGAATACACTGTGCCCAACTCTTACATGTCCTCTTCGCTGATTAATAACTGCTGCCGTGGAACAAATGACACAAGAGATCAGTGCAATGCACACTTTTACATTGGCTACTGATTATGAAATGGGAAAACGGGTCCCAGTTTGCAATACACAGTGAATGCTGTGCTTTCGTCAAGAACCAGACATTGCAAAAGTTATGGTGGGTAAAAAAAGTGACAAAAACCATCCACCATACAGGGTACAGCAAATATAAATATCCCGTGTGGGCACATTTTGCATGTCTGCAACCCTGCCTTTCCCCATGATCTCTTAGCATTCCCATTATCTCTTAGCACTGCAGCCAGGGATTCTGGGTAATGGCAGCACATGAGCACAGTGTCACTCATTACTGCTCATCAATTTTAACACGGACCCCTATGAGCCTGCGCATTACACAGCTTTTAAGCACAGCCTGAGTGCATAGCCAGTAAACCTACTCACAGACAGCTGTTGTGACCACAAAGCCTAAACTTAAACCACAGAACAAATGAATAATCTTTAGCTCCATGAAAAGGGCAACCAAAGCCTCGAGGAGAAATGGGGCCCCAAACCTGTGGGGTCAAAGCTGGGCCTGGCCAAGTGCCTCCCATCAGCTGCTGGACCTCGCCCTGCTTAACAATGTGAAACACTGGAATTCAAAGCCTTTTGCTGATTTGTACTGAGTAATATATGGTGACTAAAAATGAGGTTATCTAACCACAAGTTTTTTTTCTTAGTTTTCTTTCTAGGATTGATGTTTGTCATATTAGAAATATTTTCTACGTTTCTTAGATTTGAAACACAGCTGCTTATTTCAACGCTTCTGTCACCAGACCGTGAATGGTAATTACTCGCAATGGCAGATGGCTCTAGAAGAACAGTGGTGTGTAAAATGATTGGTAGTGGTGCAAATCCCGAAAAAGTATTGAATCAGGCAAGGTCCCGAGCACCCAAGGTTCGTATAACCATAATGCTCTTTTTTTTTGTCCTACATCAACTCCCATGCATCAAGGCCATATTCAGACTCCCAATGCAGTTCATTTTAAAGATAGGAAAATGTGTTCTTCGGAGTTTATCATCCTACTTCAATTTGGTTATGGGTGTCAAATGCTTCCTGGACACACTGATCACATTGTGATCTTTCTGCAGTTTCTGATTGAAACTGGCAGACACGTTTAGCTAAACGTAAAGTAAAGCAATGTACAGTATTAAATGCTCCCACTGCCAAGGTAGTTTCCACTTGTATGGCCAAATACATGTTTATGTTTTTGCAATAAAATATTTAAACAATAACTCCTATGTCAGTTTTGGATTGTAGCCCTGGAAACCCACATACCCTTTTTTTCCAGAATAATCTGGGCTTTCAATTGGTGTTGGGTCTACGGTATGTGAAAATATTAATAGTATGCAAAAAATAAGAGGTTTTATTTTGTGATATGGCTGTTCAAGTTTTGTCAGGTGAGTCATGTCACATACCAAAGAGATCATCATTTTTGCTAATTTTAGGTTAAACAACTATGAATACACTTGCTTGTGGTTGAGTTTTTTTTTTTTGTTGCAAGAGAAATATTTGGTCCTAATGTGGAATCAGACATTTTAATGCCCACTTGTTATGTATCTACAGTGTCTAATAAGTGATATTTTTTTTAAGTAAACAAACTAATACTAGGATGGGTCACCTTGAGCTATTTCTCAAAAAGTGACTTACCATATTTCCCCTAAATATGATGGATACATCTGTAATGTTTTTTGTGTGTGTGTGTGTGTGTGTGTGTGTGTGTGTGTGTGTGTGTGTGTGTGTGTGTGTGTGTGTGTGTGTGTGTGTGTGTGTGTGTGTGTGTGTGTGTGTGTGTGTGTCTGGAGTCGGGAGTATTTTAAAGGCAAAGCCCACAAAAGGAAGAGCTTTATTTCTATAGATATGTGAGTACAGTACCTTTAAGTACAAAAATAAAAAGGTGCTCGATAGCGCTCTAACAAACCCAAGAAAATATCAAATAACCACTTAATAATGTGTAAATACGTGAGAGTGATATGAACAATTATAGATAATCATGCCTAAATAACAAAGTGCACTATATTAATGTGAATAAGAGACTGAAAAACACACTGCAACCCTTGAATAAAGACTGTTCCACTTGTCTTGCATCAATTGTATCCTCCAAAAAAGCCAGAGGAGCGTGTCTCGTAGTCATAAAAAATAAATGAAAAACATCACATAGTACAGTAATGTTTAAAAATCGGTGATTCTAAGTACAAAGCTCAAAAATGACTACTCACATGAAAGTAGCCCAAATCAAGCAGCCATCCAACTTAATGGGTGGACGTGCCCTGTGAATATGCAGCAGCCACCAGCCACCAACCTCCAAGGAAGAAAAGGAAAAAGACCATATAGTGTAGACGGTAGTATATTCTGACAATGGGTATACAAATAAAGGCGTACACTCTGTATGATCAAGATTGGCGAAAATGGATAGCGGGTAACAGGTACACAGTGAGTCGCGATCTCCTGGGTGCCTCGTTGTCCTCCGCTTCATCGGAATACTGTATCCACGCCGGGGCTCCCGTCACGTCACTTCCGGTGCGTCGAGAACTGCCGGGCCTGATGGTAGGAGTGGATTCTCGGTGTTCCTTCTCTTGGGTATTGCTGGACTGAAACATATTGGCCATAAACGGGAGCCCTGGCGTGGATACAGTGTTCCGGTGAAGCGGGGGACAACGAGGAACCCAGGAGATCGCGACTCATTGTGTACCTGTTACCCGCTATCCATTTTCGCCTATCTTGATCATACAGAGTGTAAGCCCTTATTTGTATACCCATTGTCAGAATATACTACCGTCTACACTATATGGTCTTTTTCCTTTTCTTCCTTGGAGGTTGGTGGCTGGTGGCTGCGGCATATTCACAGGGCACATCCACCCCTTAAGTTGGATGGCTGCTTGATTTTGGCTACTTTCATGTGAGTAGTCATTTTTGAGCTTTGTACTTAGAATCACCGATTTTTAAACATTACTGTACTATGTGATGTTTTTAATTTATTTTTTATGACTACGAGACACGCTCCCCTGGCTTTTTTGGAGAATACAGTACCTTTGAAAGAGAGGGGTTAATGTCAATTACTTAACTTTCACAGGGTGCAGGCTGAGCCATTGTAGTCTCCCCCAAACAATTGGAACATAAAGAAAGAAAAGGGAAATTGTCCGCAGCATTCCTTCTTATAAATATATATATATATATATTATTTAAAAAAAGTATAAAATTTTTAGCAGCACCAAAAAATGAAGCATATAGAGCGGAAAATGCCTGAATGGTGCACGGGAACAAGTAGGAACCCTGATTCCCTCCAACGTTACAATATAGAACAAAGAATTTGTTCCCAGCACTCCAAGAAAGAATGGTAGAGATAGAGTACGTCAAAATAATAATTTATATATAATTTATACAAAGATTGTACAAGGCAAACAACAACAAATATCCATGATACGCAAATGGCTGCTATGGACTAAATGTCAGATCAAAATCACATTCTCCTATGCTACATAATACACAGAAAAAAAAATCCTAAGTGGGGGAAGGGAAACAGTAGGATAGACAAGGGGAAAGAAAAGGGGAGGGGGATAACAGGGGAATAAGGGGGGCAATGAATGTTTCTGGCCCGTTCCTTAGATAAATCCGAACTAGGTACTACCTTTACCCATGTCACAAACCCCTGTCACAAACAGGTGTTCCCTAATAAGATGAACAGACATCAACGACACAAAAAGGGGTAATGTCTATAAATAGATATCCCACGGCGGGGTACTACAAACACCAATTGTGTCTGACACTACCTCTGTAAGAACAGGCTGTCCAACAAAATGCAGTATAAATACTATGACCCCTAAATCTAGTTCACTCAAGAAAAATTAATTACATAAGTATAAACACCACTGATATGAGCACAGACTATCACAGACAATTGCAGTATGAACTATCTAGAATTTTAAGCAAACCTGAAACTGTCTCATAAAATTGCAGTAAGGCACTCTAATACCAAGAAGAAACAGTAATCTCTGAGTGAAACAACATTGTGCTAATGCACTAATAGCCTGGAGAGCCACTGCACTATAGTAGATGATGTGGCAAGAACTATAGAATAACTGTGGCGCTAGGGGGTTAATCAGGCCATTAATAAAGGCATTATACCCGGCTGATTAACCCTAAATCGCATTGAGACTGAAGGGGTTAACTATATGTGCACCACACTGATATGTTTTTCCCTATACCATCTTTATTGTCCCCATTTTGCAGCTGCAGTAATAGAAATGTATGTGAATTGTGCCAATTGGTTTTGCGACACAAGAGGGAGCTGCGAGCGCTAAACCAAGCGCTGATTGAAGAAGCGTGGCTGTGTATGGGTGGCCGCTTAGATGCATAGGTATCGCATTCTAAGCCCTCGACCTCGTAACCGCAAGGTTAATTGTTGAAGTGGTTTGCGGTCTAGCTGAAGTGGTTTGTTGTCAAAATGTATCAGTTAGCTTCCTAACTTGAAAGAGGGGAAGTAAATTGACGTGAGAAATGGGTTAAACCGCAAACCACATCATAGCCCGTTCAATTAAATAAGCTAACTCGCGATAGGAGTGAGCTAGCAATCTAATTTTTGGGGTGCAGCTGGGAATAAAGAAACCATACACACACACATATAAAGTTTATAGTAGTGGCATACGCAGAACATACTTTATTAATAAACTGTATTATTCTGATGGTTTTAAATGTAAAGACAGGAGTTTTTTTCTGTCAGCCGGGAATAAATCCTTTAACATGCAAGTATGTTAAGGATGAATGAACTGAGGGGTTTTTCAACTCCGTGCTTCAAAGGCACCCTGCAGAGTGGTTGCCTCAATGTCTATGATAAGTCTGGAGTTGAAAAGTCTCAGCAATCCTAGGTGTTAGGATGGCCGGGATATTGTAAGTGCCTGATACCGGTGTAAAATATGGGTACTTCACACTTGGTGGCCAAACCCCAGACTCAGTGTCGCCAAGTAAGAGGAGGGTCTCGGTATGCTAAGGAGCCTAGGTGTGAAGTTAGTGCCTGCTCTGTGCAAACCGGGACGCAACTTCTGCCCTTTCTGCAAACTACTGGTAAGCCAGGGATAGGTGGGAATTTTTGTCCCACGGGCGGGATTGGTTATGCATGTAAGGTATAGGTCCCTCAACCCTATAAAAATGCCTGCTGGACTGTCCCTAGCAGATTCACTTGATGTAACAACGATTTAACCAAGTTCCAGCGACAAAATGTGCCGGAATATGTCTGCTGATGTCATATCTCTGCAATATAATGTGCAGGAATATGTCTGCTGATGTCATATCTCTGCAATATAATGTGCAGGAATATGTCTGCTGATGTCATATCTCTGCAATATAATGTGCAGGAATGTGTTGATAGCCCATTCAACACTGAAGAGGTACATTTAAAAAAAAAATTGCTAATAAAATACAAGGTATCTTTTTAATGCAAGAAGCTGGAACAATCAAAATAATACCAAATGTCATTATCTTAGAATAAAAAATGTGATTCTAATAAAGGGAATGGTAAGATATCGCAAGTAATTAAAAATACATTTGGGGTGTTTTTGATGCCCATTTCTTTTCTCCTACAGACATGGAAGGAGTTTTTGCAGCATAATGAACTACTTAAAATAAAGCTTATTACTGACACCATATCATATTTGACTATTTCTGACAAATTTATCATTTTTCTGTATATTTATCTGCTGAGGATAAAACAAACAAACTCATCTTTACCTTCATCTTCTTTCCTCGTGTTTTCTTCCACTCTTCTATTTGAGAACATTGAAAGTTTTAGGCAGTTGGAATTGTTACTGCAAATTTGTGGAATCTGTGATGTACTGTATTTATATTTTTGCACGTGTATTTTAAAACAATGAAGTGTAATCATTCTTTTAATTTATTGAATACAAAGTGAGAAAGAAGATAACAACTCATATGATAAGGGAAAATAATGTGATCTTCTCCATAGCAGAGAACACACCACTGTCAGTATTTATACAAAAGAAATATATCAAAAGCTATATATATATACATATATTCTGTCCCAATAGACGAAATAATATCAGGAGGCATTCTGTAAAAGCTGTCTGAAGATTTAGCATCTATGGGAACAATAATGTGCCCTTCTGTCTTTGCTTATTGTTACAACACATGCATGAACAGGGAAACATTATGAATCTGAATTTCCCTGTGGCCTTCTTGTAGACCTGTAGGATTATTGTCATTTGCATTCCTTAAAGATCTTATTGAGATTCTAAAAACAGACTGAAACTTAATGGCAAGAATTACATTACTTGGAGAACTTCTACTTTTTGGCAGGAGGTAAAACCAGATTGACATGAGCTATGACATAGGTTTTAAGTAAGTGTTTGTAATGAGACATTTACAGCAGCTCAATATCTCTTGGGGAACACGATATCAGGGGCACTTTTGAGTTTTTCTGGTAATAACACATGCTTTGTATTTAATATGACTGCAGAGTAGGATTCAATCACTCCTCCAGAAAAGAAGAGGATTAAGAACCTAGATTTTTTTGTGAAGTTACTGATATGAGTGTGACAAAATGGGAAGCAGAGCTTCCAAAATTAATGGTGAAGCCCTCTCCTGTTGTCCATTCTCATCAGGGTTACTAGCTGTAACCCCAGAGATAATGGTGGGCCCCAGTTATTTTACCCAGATATTTTGATATAATTATAATGTATATGTTATATTTCAACATGTATTAAAGCTGTGGTACTGTTTTATACCTATGCATATTATGCTTGTACTCATGTAAGCAGTGATACTTATTTGCCCATGAATGGGAAAGGGTTAAAACCTGGACTTGCTCCATTAAGGAGCTGGTCTGCATCTGGTTTTCCCTGGCAGGAATGGGGTTGCCCTTTTAAGAGCATGTTGCTTCCTATTACCAGCCGTTTGGAGAACGTTTTGGACTTGGGGCAATTTGAACCATCTGCAGAGGCTGGGGTACAGAGGACCCCTGCTGGGACCTGACAGAAAAAAAGTGGAGCTTAGTTTGGCCTCGACATGATGGTGCCAAACCAGCCGACCGCATTGAACACTGGTGACTAACTCTGGCTGAGCAGAGGCTTTGTACAGTAGGTGCTTCTCCGATTGGCCCGTTTGTATTTTCCGCGTGCTCTGACGTCACGCTTCCTCAACCATCTGGGGTGGTAGTCACGCCCCCTTCCTGTGATTGGCCTGTTCCATCTGCCCAACTTGTTGCCAATGAGTGAAGTTTAAAGGGAAACCACTGATTGTCTAAGCCTGCCTTCCTCCATGATTTCAAATGGGAGTGGCAAAACTACAAATGCCTAGCCACTCGGCAGTTCCAGAGCTGTCCATGGTTAGTCGCTTCATTTATTTGCACCCTTTGTTCTGCGTGGTGCTTGAGATCCTTGTGTAAATCTGGTCTTCTGTGACAGACATATTTTCTTGTGGGTATTGGTGGGACCGCTAGGCTCAGTGCTGAACTTTGTGCGGGCATCTCAACACTTAGTTGATCTTGATTTTGAGATCACAGAACCAAGGGGTTACAGGAACACTATGTCAGGCATGTGTCCCAACTTGCCTGCCCAGTTAGTCAGCGGTGCATTGACTTGCTGCCAGGAATACTGCCTGCCCTCAGGAAAATGTGACAAGGCAACTCTAGTATGGGACCTTATGCGACATGAGGTATGCACCCAAGTAGGCCAGTGGAAGAGTTAAAGGATTAGGTAGATGTCCCCACTGCACCTTCCTGGGCCACATCCCAATCCGCCAGTGTGGAGAGCACCCAGAGCCAAGTGACAACTGTGGTGCCCATGGAAACAAGGCTCCGGACCGCAATGGCTGAACTGGGGTTAGACATCACTGAAGACCAGTGATCTGTGGTCCTCCAGCTGTTGCTGTCTGCAGTGCCCCAATCTACCCATGATGGGTCCCCCTCCAGCAGATAGAACTCCTGAAGTCTGACTTACAGCAGCTTCCTCAAGCTCGATGAGGCCTCTGAGGACTTCTATGAATTCCTGTGGCTCTTTGAAAAGCAGTGCCATCTTCACCATCTCCCAGAGGAAGATTGGGTGAATTACCTTGCCCCCTAGTTAACCGGGAAAACAGCAGAGGCCTACAGGGAAGTGGATCTAGAGGATCCCATGGAATACCTGGTAGTATATCACATCGATTTGGCGTGGTACACCATCATGCCATAGACCCATCGGATCCAGTTCTGGGTACCTAGGATACCGATATGAAGTTTGTGGCTCAACACTCCCGTGACGTGCTGGATGGAAGGGTGAGAGGTCACTACTAACTAAGAAACCGTGGACCTTGTAATCAAGCAGCAATTCCTCCTGAAGGTGCAGGATTGGGTAGTGGATAGAAAGCTGGCCAGCACCCAGAGAGCCATCGAGATGGCAGTTGATTCTGGCAGCAGTCCCGCAGTTCCACCGCCAAACCCCCAGCAGATGCCCCAACCTCTGAAGCATGTAGCTCCTGCCCATTGAAGACAGAGGCCATGTCTGCCAAGCTGGAGAAGCCCCCGCCAACCCAGTGCACCCGAACCCAATCTCCAGCTGACAGAGTTTTCAATTGAGCGCAAGTGCTATCTGTGCGGCTGGATAGGACATATGTGGGACTATTGCCTCACCACAACCCGGGCCCATGATCTCAAGCCCCAAGATCAATGCAGCAGGTTCAGCAAGCGACCAATTGCCCAGAACCCAATATCCCGATGATTGCCACCGACTCAATAGAGTACTGTGTTGAAGAAAACAGGCCTGAGCCCAAAAATATTTGTCTTCACAATGTGAACATAGGTGCCAAGATGGCGGCCAGCCTGCTGGACACCAGAAATACCTGATATAGTCGAACCAGAAGATGTTTTGCCTAGACAGGGCATGCATGTAAAGATGGTCAATGGAGCCTCCCATCCATCCCGGTTTCTCATGTATTCTTCGATTTCAGAGTGAGCAGAGGATACCGAGATGTTGGGGTGCACCCATGACTTAACAGTGATGTGCTGTTGGGCAAGCATTCCACAAACCGCTATCGATAATCGGGGAACCCTTCCAGCAGGTAGCAGTATATATAGTAGGGCCCATGATGATCCAAAGTTGGTTGGGTAAACGGCTCATTTTGACCGTGGTAGACTTTGCCACCAGAAAGCCCACAGCAGTGGCCCTATCCTTGATAGAAGCCTGGAAGATAACGAAGGCGCCTATCAATGTGTTTTCTAAGTTAGGTTTTCCCACTGAGATTGTAACCGATCAGGAGGCACAACAAGAAGAGGGAGAAAAACGGAGCACTATCCAGCATGCAAAAACAATCCTGAGGGGGTTCACTTATAAAAACAAAAATACTTTATTGGATCATAGAAGCAACCCCTACAGAGGCAGCAACAAACACAACGTGTCCTGGGGACACCATAATGAAGCGCTACTTGCGCGAAACGCATTGTGTTTGTTGCTGCTTCTGTAGGGTTGCTTCTATGATCCAATAAAGTCTTTTTATTTTTATAACAGAGCCCTCTTGGATCGTTTTTGCATACTGGATAGTGCTCCGTTTTGCTCTATTCTTGTTGCTGCCTTTTACAGCGGATTGCACATCAGAGGACCTCCAAGGATTGGATTCAAGACTTCCAAATAAGTGAGTCCTTCCTTTACCCTATTACTGTATCAGGAAGTGTGCTTATTGGGGGATATTATAGTTTGTGCAAGCCTTGGCTTCATGTGTTATACTGACAAGATACATTAGGCACTATTCTCCCCTCACCATTATATGGACGTTTATTGAAGGATTTCTAAGGAGGTTCCATAATATTTTATCATGTTTGATGACCTCAGAACTGGACTGATGTGTGTCTGAGCCCCAGATCCACGTTACTACGATCAGGAGGCACAGTTCACGTGGGATTTGCTCCAATGTTTCTGGGCTATGTGCATGGTCTAACCACATGGCCTTTCACAGATAACCAGAACTTATCACCAGGGTCCAGGCACCAGACAGGACAAAGCAGTTCAATAAAAATGTTGTATTCCATCCAGAATCAGCGAGCACAACATATGAACACAAATCAGAGCTATACTCTTTAAAACAGGGGCATATGGGGGTAATCCTAGCTGACTAGGTGGTGAGCACTACTTTGAAGGCTTACGCAGGGTTTGCTTCCACACTCCGTTGGAATAGAGACCGTCCAGACCTCTCTGTTGCAATTTGCAGCAGAGCAATTTCAAATCTCACACTTTGTTAGCTTTCCAGCCTCGATTTCTGGTGTCCCCGGCACAGCCACGGAGCACACTGCTTAGTTCACCTCCACATCAGGATCAGCATGAGCTCTGGAAGTGAGATCAGCAGCTCTTACATACACTGGCGACACACTTTATTCGAGCTCGGCTAGTCCCACGAATTCGGGTATACTCGGGTGTATTGAGGTTTGTGACTGTTTTCTGCCCGAGTGCATTGCGTTATTTTCCAGGCAGGGATTGAAGCATTTTATTCCCGCTGGCTGCAATACTGCACAGTATATATATATATATACTGCATTACAATTCATGAATTTATGCCATCTGGTAGACACGCGAAGCATTGCAGCCTATTAAATCCTAATCATTATCATTTAACAGATCAGCCGCCCGTCAGCCAGGCATGAACCATGGCTGGGAAGGCAAACGCAACGGGGCTTGTCAGAGGTGAGGAGCGGCGCATTCCAGGTATCTGCCAGGTACATACTGGGTATTTGCTCGAATAAAGTGTGTCGCAGCAGTAATCCTCGGCCTCCATCTGAAACTATGGACGAGGGCTGTCAACAAATCGGAGCACGGATGCTACATGCAGGCCAATCAGAGCACAGATGCTATGTGGGCCAATCACAGAGCGAGCTACATAGGCCAATCAGGGCCGTAGGGAATTCAAACAAACCACTGGGACCTGAGTCCGTTGGGGCTTAGACCCAGACCTTAGGTTCCAGTTTCAACTGGATACTTCCTGTGGAGATGGATACTCAGAGTCTGGACTGAGCAATGGGCCTGCCCTCAGAGTCACAGTTCCCCAGGCCTGAGTACACACCCCTCCCCCTCCAGTCCAAGCAATAGCCATTTGTCCAGACATGCAGGCTGCACTAAGGTTTTCTTAGCCCTGCATATGCAGTGACTTTGGGACGGGAAGGACAGACATGGGCCAGGCACTGGGATTAACCTTCATTTTACTGGTCCCTGAGCCCCTTACCATAACATGGCCCCCTACTATCCCCAGACAAATGAACTGTGTGAGCGGTTCAATGACACCCTTAAGCATATGCTTTGGGTGTTCATTGAGGCCGAAGGGGTGGACTGGGAAGGTCATCTCAAACAACTTCTATTCGCATATAGAGAGGTTCTGCAGGAGTTGAGTGGTTTCAGGGAGAAGTTTGCTGATCTCATCGGGTTTGCACAGGCTAACCTCAGGGCAGCTTAGACCAGGCAGAAGCGCTGGTATGACCTTAATGCATAAACCTTCCGAAAAAAGGGGAGTGCAGATGTTCACGTGGAACGCATGTATAAAATAAGAAATAAAAAAATGCACAATAGTAAAGCCTTTATGGGTGAATCATAAAGTGTTATAAACAGGGTAAGTTTTACACTCACAAATTCCCTCTAAATGGATGGCATGTCAGAGACTCAGTCTCTCTCTGACTAGAGCAAGGTTTACTACAGCGTCATGGGTAGCCAGAAAAAGAGGTCAATCTCTCCAATGTTCCTCAACAAAGAAAGAAAGCTCACACTGGTGTAGAATGCCTATGCATATAATGTGGAAATAACAATAACATATAGCAAATGTGCACTCCCATTCTGCACAAAGGCAATGTGCATATCAATAGTGGAGATTCCCTGGTCTCACAGCCGGTCTCAGTCCTGCCTCTGCTTCTTCCTGGTTGCGCGTGTCACGTGCGTCCCTCATGTCTCTCTCGTCATTCGTTTAATTCACTTTCACTACCACTTACTGCAATGCATGCAATAATCACATGTATTACACTTCTATCCCATTTTAGAGTGCCTAGTTACAACCCCTTTCATCCTTAATACATGTACCTAAGATTTCATCCCAGTAGGTGCTCATTCTGAAGCCCACTCGGCAGAACATGTCCCTGTATGCCTGGGCCAACCTGTACATGGTAATCCAATGGGTGAATGAGACAAATTATGTGGTAGGACTCAACAAGGATTAGATTAGGCCATGGACCTCTCACACCAACATGTTAAAATTCTATGTTTCGAGTGAGCCGGCGGTGATGACTGTGTGCAGCCAGCCGCTGGGCTATCCAGCGAGCCAAATTCTGCCTGATCTCATTGGGGAAGCCCGACAGGGAGGCTCCATGGAGCAGATCACTGTCCCCCAACAGGAGCAGGTGAAAGATTTGTTAGGGAGGTACTGGGCCCTGTTCAAGGATAAACCAGATAGGACCCACCTGGTTGACCATCCTGTCAACACCGGTGATCAGCGGCCCCTATGCAAGAATACCTACAGGGTTTTCACTGATCTTGGTGATAGAAGAGATGTTGGATTTAGGGGTTACCACCTGCTCCCAGAGTCCTTGGGCTATGCTGGTAAACCTAGTGCCCAAAAAAAGATGGCACCATAAGGTTCTGCGTGGACTACCGGCAGCTCAATGTCCAAATGATCACAGATGCCTATCCGATGCCCTGGATGGATGAGCTCTTAGACGAGCTCGCGTGGGGCTAGGTATCTAACTATGATAGATCTGAGCTCTGAGCCAGAGGTACTGTCAGGTCCCACGGCATGAGAGAAGTCAGCGTTCATCACCCCAAGGGGCCTATATGAGTTTTCCGTAATGCCATTCGTAATTAAGACCGCTCCGGCCACCTTTTAGCGCCTTGGTCAATCAGTTGCTGGATTGGATGCAGGGCTATGGCCAGGTTTATTTAGGCGACATCCATCTTCAGTAGGATCTGGGGCATGTAGGGCCTGGGGCATGTAGCGACAGTTCTGGACTAGATCCGGGAGGCTGGCTTAACCCTAAAACCCACCAAATGTCAGCTTAGCATGGCCGAGGTCCTCTATCTAGGATAGCTCCGACCCGAGTGGAAAATATAATCCAGTGACCAAGTCCCCCCTCATTCTAGCAGTCACAGATTACAGCAAGTGGTACCTGGTACAAACCGATGCCTCAACCTATGACATCTGTGCGGTCCTCAGCCTGGTCAGCTCGGATGGGGTCAAGGACCCGGTTCAGTACCTGAGCCACAAGCTGCTGGAATGGGAAGTCATCTATGAAACCACTGAAAAGGAGTGCTGGGCCCTTCGTTAACTACAGCCTTACGTCTATGGGCAATCCTTTACCTTGGTCACTGACAACAACCTCCTTAGCTGGTTGCAGAGGGTCTCCGGAGAGAATGGCAAGTTGCTGCACTGGAGTCTGGCCCTTCAGGAACGTTACTTTACTGTCCAGCATAAGAAAGACCGCATGCACGGTAATGCCTATGGACTCTCAGGGCAGGAGGACCCCAGCTAGGTACGTTAACCCAAGACTGGCCTCGACCCAGGGGACTAACCCAAGAGATTCCATTTTAAGGGGGCAGGTGTGATGTAATGGGCAGCAGAGCTTCCAAAATTAAAGGTGAAGCCCTGTCCTGCTGCCCATTCTTGTCAGGTTTACTAGCCGTAACCCCAGGGTTAATTCTGGGCCCCAGTTACTTTACCCAGATATTTTGATGTTTTATAATATATATATATATGTTTCAACACGTGCTTATACAGTGGTACTGCTTTACACCAATGAATGTTATGATTGTACTCATGTAATCAGTGATACTGCTTTGCCCAGCGTGTAGGGGCGGGAAAGGGTTAAGACCTGGACTTTCTCCAAAAGGAGCTGTATCATTGTCCTGCAAACGGTTTCACCTGCCAGGGATGGGGAGGCCCTTGTAAGGGCATGTCGCTTCCTATATCGGGCCGTTTGTAGGACTTTTTGGACCTGGATGCAAAGTGCACCCTCCTGATTCCGGCCAGAATGAACTTTAGTTTCTTTAACCCTTTGTGCCTGGTGCTTGTGATCCAAGTGTAAATCGACTGGTCTCCAGTGATAATTAGTAAGCAAAAGTTATCATAATCCTATACAAACGAAGAAAAAAAAGTTCCATGCAACATGCTATGTAATTACTAATTGTAGCACATACTTAAGACTTCATGGGAACAAATTACGAAGAAATAATAAAGAAATTGTCTGCAAAATAAATAGTGAAAACCTCACACATGCTTAAGATTTGTTGGAGCATATATACGTGTAGAACAACATGTGTTATTATTTTTTACTAAGCTTTGAAAAGTGAAAATACATGTTTGTATGGTTTTGTGAGAAACATCTTGTATTGTAATTTGAGAGCCAGGTGTATTGCTGGTAAAAAATTATGAAGACAGACAACATAGAAATTATAAGAAATTTCCCAGTCTTGTGGGAAGGTATATGCAAAGAATTAGATGGCTAGATACATTTAATTAAGATATCATTCATCGGGAGACACTCAATAAAGAGGACATGAGGCGTCTAACAAGTACAGCAACAGATGTAAAGGCCCTGGAGAAAACGTCCTGAATTAATTTATATAGCAGCAGTAACTAACATTCTGTTATGTGTGTAAGTATATTGAATATAAATTATATAGTTTATTGGTAGTACTGTTTAACAAAGCATTACTAAATAAATTGCCCTGTTTTGTAACAGTGAATTTCAAATACCCTCTACCGGGACACATACCCTCTACTGGGTTTGTTTTTGCACCAAAAAACGCGGGACCTCTATAACCACCGTTATTTTTACTTTGATGGCTTTACAGTTGATTTACATAACTGATGCATGATATATATATATATATATATATAATAAAAGAAAAACAGGCACTCGCAGAACATGACAAAAGTAGTGAAAATTATTTATTTAGTGGTCTAAATAAATCATTTAAAGTATATAATATATATATATATATATCATGCATCAGTTATGTAAATCAACTGTAAAGCCATCAAAGTAAAAATAACGGTGATTACAGAGGTCCCCGCGCTCTCCCCCAAGGCATTTTAATTAAATGCCGGGGACCACGCGGGGCCTCTGTAACTAACTTACCTTGGCTTCCAGTGACGCGTCGTCATGGTAACCCAACGTAAATGATGCTGCGGGGTCACATGGTGCCACATGACCCTGCAGCCAGAGCCAAGCAGGGGGGTGGGGGGAAGGGGGCGAGCAGGGGAGGAGAGCAGGCAGGGGGGCGCAGGGAGAAAAGATTGCTGGTGACATTATCTTGGTGAAATCTAATTCTAAAAAAAAATCTCGTACCAAATTTTTGTTACTTACCATTTTTTAAACCATGCATCAGAGGAGGCCCTGACCCCTCAGGTAGGGGCGGCAAGACCACGGAGCGAGGCCCTAACTCAACTCAGAGTCTAGTCTTTACAAAATGTTTTACTTGAAACTTAAAAAAATGAAACATAGCATGTGAATTTACAGTACAAAATGTAAAATTATTACTTAGCATAGGTTTTATATAGAAAACCGTGACCAAGGATGTCATCTGTATTTTAAAAATAAGACAGGGTATCATTGTGTTTTTAAGGTTGAGGGATACTGATCTATGCAAATATATTATTGATGCATCTGAACTAAAAAAAACCCTGGGAATGCAGCCTTTTTTTGGCTAAAGATTTTGTTTCTCTCTAATTGGATTATGGAGTTGAATTATAAGATTATTTGGGCTACTAAAGCCCCAGATATTTAGGGATTTGTTCCAGGCGGACATATAGTAGCAGAGGCGAAAATGTGCCTCATTTAAACACTACTGCAAATACTCTATGGCAAACTAAGCCTTCATCAAAAAGGCTCAGAAGGACTTGATAACTCTAAAGGTGGTACATTTATTTAATCATTTGGTTATCAATATTGCAGCCACTATATAGATAGCCAAATTGCCTTTACCACTAGCACAGAGAAGTTTAAAAAAAAAAAAGGTATAAAATAGTCCCATGTTATCTCGTTATTGCTGGGCTTTCTCATTTCATTAAACAGAAATAGAAAAAAATGATGGTAGATAAGAACCACTTGGCTTACCTAATCAGCCCATTATTCTACCCACCATGAAACCTTAGACCCTACTAGATCCTTAGCTTTATTTCATAGTTATTCCAGGATTCCACCACCCTTTCAGTGAAAAAGCACTTTTTAATATTTCTATTGAGCCGGCCACGCTCCGTTTTCAGAGAATGACCTCTTGTTCTTGCTCTTGTCTTTCTGTGAAATATGCGTTTCTGCTATAGCTTGTTACAACCATTTATGAATTTGAACGTTTCTATCATCACCCTGCTCTCATCCAAGCTGTACATGTCTTTCTTTAGTTCTATTATAGAGAGCAAACATCATTTAGTAGCTCTTCTTTGCACAGCCTATCATTTATGTATGTCCTTCTTAAGATAGTGGGGCCATATCTACTAAGCAGTGCTTTTTCACTAGACACCTTGTAGTTCATTCACTTGAATTGGGCCAAGGTCTCCAGAACTGGACACAGTACTGTAGGTGAGGTCTTACCAATCTATAAAGTGGTAGAACGACCTCTCTCTTTCCAGGGCTGCCAACAGAAATCTTGGGGCCCAGAACAAATAAAGGAAGCAGCCCAACCCCCACCCCCAGAACAAATAAAGGAAGCAAACCAACTCCCACCCCCAACCCCCACCCCCAGAACAAATAAAGGAAGCAAACCAACTCCCACCCCCTTCCCCCGCCCCCAGAACAAATAAAGGAAGCAGCCCAACCTCCACCCTCCTCCCCTGAACAAAAAAAGGAAGCAGCCCAACCTCCACCCTCCTCCCCCGCCCCCAGAACAAATAAAGGAAGCAGCCCAACCTCCACCCTCCTCCCCCACCACTGGAACAAATTAAGGAAGCAGCCCAACTCCCACCCCCCTCCCACAGAACAAATAAAGGAAGCAGCCCAACCCCCTCCCCAAGAACAAATAAAAGAAGCAGTCCAACCTCCACCCTCCTCCCCCGCCCCCAGATCAAATAAAGGAAGCAGCCCAACTCCCACCCCCTCCCCCGCCCCCAGAACAAATAAAGGAAGCAGCCCACCCCCTCCCCTGCTCCCAGAACAAATAAAGGAAGCAGCCCACCCCCTCCCCCCCTCCCCCAGAACAAATAAAGGAAGCAGCCCAACCCCCACCCCCCTCCCCCAGAACAAATAAAGGAAGCAGCCCACCCCACCCCCACCCCCAGAACAAATAAAAGAAGCAGGCTGCCCTGCCCTGTTAATCCCTCCTCCCCACAGCACAAATTTGAAGGGTCATATTTTGGAGATATGGGATGCGCCTATTATGAGATATTTAGCACGTTTGTGCACTGGTGCATCGAGCAGAAACTTGGATATATATATATATATATATATATATATATATATATATATATATATATATGTAGCACATGGTGCCACCCCTCTGGGAGATCTTGGCCAGGCTACTGCTAGGTGTAGTGCTGATTACCTGCGAGGTATAGGAGAGATGAGGTGCCCGCGATGTTTTGGGGGAACAGGGAAGACATGGTGATTTCTCTGGTTCTTTCCTTCTTGGGGACAGCGCCTCCAGACATAGGGGGCTCCAGCAAGGCTGAAGGCGGTCCCCGCTATGACAATCCTTACTCCCAATACCTCTCTCCATACAAACTGCAGCGGAGCCAGAAGTATAAATGAGGATGTTCTTTATTACAGCAGCCACTGCTGGTGTTGTTGCAGCATATGCTCCAGTTGATAAGGTAGATCCCTGGCTTCAGGGTGGTACTGGCCTGTGGGTAATGGTGAGGCCTCTCTGGATTAGTTTAGTGTCTCAGCCAATGAGGGACTGAGCACATGTCTCTCTCCCAGCCGGGAGGAGACGAGGAAAGCACCTACCCCCTGAAGGGGTAGTCTGGAACCCAACTCATTACTGAAGGACTCACCCCTAAGGGACTGAACTTCATTCTATAATTTAGGCATGTCCTTCCTCAAGCTCAAAGAAGGAGGGCCCAGTATCTGTACCACAATTGGCTGTTACAGATCCCTGTGTCATCTCCACTTCCGTCACTCAGGAAGTCAGCATGAGGAGAGGGAAAACCCCATAGGATAGATAGCTTGTCACTGTCAGTGTCTTACTAGAACTTACGTGACAGGGAAGATAGAGAGATAGCTGGACCAGTCATCGCTACACATATGATAGCCCATTACCTAGATGATTTCCTCCTTCTGGGACCCCCCAGTTGCCCAGTGTGCAAATGACTTTTGGAGCAAAGAACTGAGCTCATGAGGGACCTAGAGTTACCAAAAGTGAGAGTATAAAACTGAAGGCCCAGTTAGCACCTTATCGTTCTTGGGTAGAGATTAATACAGTGGGCAAAGATTCAGGTCTACCCAGGTATAAGGTTGCGAAGCTGACGTGTCTCATATACAGTAGGAATGCAAGAGGGCTAAAAAGGTTACCCTCGGACAAATTCAGGCACTGCTTTGTCACGTAAACTTTGCTTGTAGAGTCATACCCAATGGCAGGATCGGGGAATGCATGTATATTGATTTTTGCTATATTCCTGGTTGCAAATTAAGTAAGAAGATTATTCAGACCACATCTTTTAACATAATACAAATGTTGCACGGTCTGTTAATATGTTAGTGGAAAAGGTCTTGCTAGTTCAGTTTGTAAGGTAACAAAGGAAAATGTGAACATTAGTTTTAATCTACTCATTTGGAACAATGTACTCAGACTGAACAGGTTATGTTCAGTCTGCTACAAAACAAAATAAAAGTATAACCCGCGCTGATTTGCTGTTTAACCGTGCGGTTTGTCATTTGTTATAGACGCATGTGATGATAGGCCCTATCTATATTCTGTATTCTACCACTTCGGTACACAAAAGTTTAATTAGAGTTACAAGTTACATCTGTATGTATAAATGTCTTTATTTATATAGCACCATTAATGTACATAGCGCTTCACAGCAGTAATACACGTGACAATCATATAAATAACAAATAATACAAATAACAGATCATGGGAATAAGTGCTTCCGACATAAATGTAACATTTCGGAAGAGGGGTCCCTGCTCCGAAGAGCTTACAATCTAATTGGTAGGTAGGAAGAACATAGGAGAGAGAGATAATATAAATTTATATTATTAAAAATGTTCCACTAAGAAGTGGACAACAACAATTACAATAATCAAAACAATAATAAAAGAATTAACTTACAATCTAACTTAAAGGCTTGCAGAGGTATAGCCAGGAGATCCGGAGGTTAGATCCAAAGAGTAGATGAAAAACGGGTCCGGACCGATGCCCCATTGGTCGCGTCACCCTGTCTCCACCTCTCAGCTAGTGGACGCTCCGCAGCAGCCCCTCGTGACCTCAACGCGTTTTGTACAACGTACTTTGTCAGGAGACCCTCCTGTTGTATGAAATGTGTTGAGGTTTATTATTGTTTTGATTATTATAATTGTTGTTGTCCACATCTTAGTGGAACATTTCTAATAATATAATTTTTTTATTATCTATACTTAGTGCGCCCTCTCCGTCTCTCTTTGTACATGCTAGTTTGCAGAACCTCTCCACGGTGCGGAAAACTGAGCTGGTCTATTGTCCACTGCCATGATCTCACCTGACAGGAACTCTGACTTCTTTCTAGTAATTTTGGACAGGTATTTCGTGATGTGGTCAATCAGTTTCAGCTTGTCCTCAACCCTGCCAGACTTCTGTACATACAGTACACTTTAAAATGTGTTATATCTTCAAAGAGAAGTTGAATAGGAAGTCAAAAATGAAAAGGGTGAACAAACAGAAAGTTGTGTGTAAGGGATACTTAAAAAAGTAGGGAGCAGTAAAGCCAAGCCATTGCGTGAGCATAACACAAAGATAGTAATTTATTCCTGCGCAAGTAGCACCAGATTTATCAACTTTTTTCATTGGGATTTTTGTTCTTAGACAAATATAGGACTAGATTTGACACCAGTTTTCTAGTACTTCCATTTAGATGTTTTGTGTTGACCTCCCATAGACATGAGCAGTTTAGCATAATATACCTGTAGTACAGTGAACCTCATCAGCTCGCCACCAGTGCGCAGCACTTATTATTTTAGCTGTTTTTGAAGAGGGTGCTGAAGTGATTAATTAAGCTCCATGCTTAATCTTATGTATGACATGTTTATGTTGATCTTTGTGCCTGTTCTTCAAAAAAGCCTGTAATGACTCCTGAGATTTACAGATACCTACTATACTTAATATTTGTATATAATATATATAATATAGGCTCCATTATATTCCTTTACATTCCCCAAAACGCTTAATGTTCTCAATGTCCTCAATGTTTATACCTACTTTCCAATACCCTTTTGATGAGGGGCAGACAATTCTGCATAACATTTTGGGTGTAAAAAACAGATATTAAAGCAGCAATTCTAATTTACCCCCTTTTCCCCTATTATCTTATTTTAATATGTAAAGCATGAGACAATGTATAATTCTACATTCTTACCAAAGCTGGCAATCCTTTGGTGCTGTTGTTATACATTTGTAAAATCCTGATTGTGTGCCCAATGAAATAGCCGCCTTCTAACTTTGTGGTGCAGGCTGAAATGCTGAAATATATAACATTATATTACTAAGTGTAAGACATTATTGTTACAGTTTTCTGAGAAATAGACAGTCTGCTGTTTGTGATACTTTGTTGCCCAAGCGCATGGCTCAAAAAGGTGTGTGGGAGCCTGTTTCAAAAGAGGAAGTGGATATGACTTTCTAAATGATTGCTGTAGCAACCAATTGATGATCAGTACATAAAAAATCATTACAAATGAACTGTTTTACTTTTAAAAAAATAGGGTTTTTCATGTTTTGCCTTTTTTAAATAGTAAAATGATGGTCAACAAGAATACATGATTTATACAAAGACTGAAAAAAGGCCTAAACACAGAACAGAAAACGTTTTTATTTTTGGACCAAACACTTTTTTTGGTATCCTTGAATGCTGTGTATACAGTAGGTCTTTTTTCTTTCTTTATATATCAATGTCTTTGCCTTTACTGCTGTGGCTGGGTATTTCCATTTTTGAGGCATACATTTACGTGTAGGTTTACTTGAGCAGTGTTTCCTACCCTTTTTTGTTTTTCAGGAATCAATTCTTGTTATACGTGTGGTGCAGTCTTGCACGCTCATTCATTATTAGAATGTTTACTGCTTAGAATGGCATCTTCTTAGATCCACACGCTGGGTTGAGAACAGGCTATTTGGATTGTCCTTACATATGGAAAAACAAAAAGAACGATTCCTGCGCTTCTACCAATTAGGGTAAAAAAAAAATAATCTCATGAAAAAGGGTTATTTTGTTAAACCCCTTTGGCCAAAGCATTTATAAGCCTGCATGCCACGACAAGGCATAACCGTATGCAGGTGCCTACCCTGAATATATGTAATAATTGTCCCATGGACTGGTGAAAAAATGTGTGAAAGCCCAGAAGGGGTTAAATAAAGCATAAGCTTATGTGAGTAGTGCAATTAAAATCTGGCCAAAGCCAGAATCATAGTTACCTTACCGTAGAGGTGGGCACACAAATTCCCTGGTGTGAATATAATAAAACTTACACAAATTTCATTCTGTCAGCCTTATACATTCACCTACTCTTCAATAGAGGGTGATGTCCAGACGGACACTTTATTTTAGCCTAAGTGGCATGCAGACTTATAAATACTTTGGCCTAAGGGTTTAACTAAATAACCCTTTTTCATGCGATTATTATTTTACCCTAATTGGTAGGAGCGCAGGAATCGTTCTTTTTGTTTTTCTATATGTAAGGACAATCCAAATAGCCTGTTCTTATATCTTGATATAAGCAGGTATACCAAAAGTCTTATGAAAGGAAAGTCTTATCTGTTTGTAGTGGTTGGAGGGAAAGTCTTCTCTGTTCCTGGGTTGCTGCCTTTTTCCTCAGGTTTTGTCAGCATTCAGGTCTAGAGGTGTTTTCCCCTCTGTCTTGCAAGCAGCTCTGCTATTCTTCTGGCAGGCTCAAGACATCTGTCCCCATGGTCAGTCTCACAAGTTGTGAGACTCAGGAACAATCTCCCTTCTTGTCTCAAAAGACAGGCTTTTCTAAGAAGCTAATCAGGCAGGTGGTGTTGGATAATTGACTACCAGCAGTTAACCACCACACTGCTGGATTAGAGGCAAATTTCCTGAACAGGGATAACTCCCCTGTTACATACCTCCCCTGTTTGTGGGAAGCTCGGGCTTGCCACGGCCAAAGCCCATCCTTCCACTCTCATTCTAGATATCTCTGTGACTTGAATGAGAGTGGATGGAGGAAAAGAACCCTCAGTCCCGCTGGGATCGGAGCCCTTTCTCGAGTTCATTCGTGTCTCCTCCCGAAGGTGCTTGAGATCAGCACGCCTCAGTCACTCGAGGAGGACTTTTTCTAAGTATAGTCTTTTTGCTACGTGCGCGGTCATGAGATTTCCCTCGCGTCGGGTGCTCGTTTTATTGTAGGCAGACTGTACGTCAGCAGTTGCAGAGCGTTTAAAAACAGCCCTTTGAGTTTTCCGCTCTTGAAGCTGTCTCTCTGCACTTTTCCCAATTAATGGAGTTGCTAGTTCAGCCTCTTTGGGATTAAGTTGCAAATCCATATCCACTTCCAGAGAATGTCCCATCTTTTCAGCTTCATCAGCTAAGGATTCTTCTGGTTTTGATTCAGCACGTGTACCTTCTTTTGTTACCTGTTGGGTGGCTGAAGGTTTTGCTAGTGCTTGTTGAGGTGGTTCAAATTTTGCAACCTTGTTTTTCAGACGAGTGGAATTCCCAGCTCTCACTGTACTCTTGTCTTCATGGGTTTTTTGTGGCTGTGGGATACTGATGCTTAGTCAGGGTCAATACTTTTCCTTGTAGAACTATAATCTCATCCGCGAGAGATCCCTGTTTTTTGAGTGCGTCTTGCAAGTCTCTTCTCAGGGAATTTACCTGCACACTTTGTTTTCTCTGAGCTTGTTTCCACATTTTCACAGCATTGTGAATCACTATGAATTTCTTTGCTCGGGCCACAGTTACTCGTCTCAGTTTCTCGACCTTCTTGTGCTCCCTTTTGTGCTGAGTCACCTGGGTTCTAAGCTTGGCCTCTAGCGATGCTTTGGTGAGGCTCAGGGTAGCCTTCAGTTTCTCATGCTGCTTTGCGGGGATATACTGGGCAATCAGACGTTCCTGCAGCACCTGTATTTCTTTAACAGCCTGCAGATTTTCTTCCTGCAGAGTTCGCTGCTTCTCCTCGGCCATCTGGAGGTGCGTACGCAGACCTTGCAGTTGGTTCTACAGTCGGTGCTCTGCTTCAAACTTCTCACCTTCCAACAGTCTATTTATTTCTTTAAGCTCGTGCAGCTTTTCATTCTTTTCCTTGACTTCGTCTGTCAGATGAAAATTTTCTTCTTTCAGTTTTAAGTTTTCTCTTTTTAATCTTAAATTTTCTCCTTTTTCAGTCTCTGTACTATTCAGAGCCTCCTTGCAGTCCTCCTTCCATTTACGCACATCTGCTTTCAAAATGACAGTCTCCTGGCGTGAGACTTCCTTCTCTAGGTTGAGGGTCTGAAGCTCCTTCTGAGAGACTTTGAGATCTGTATTAAGATTGAAAATAGTTTCTTTAGAAATGTCCAGCTCCTCAGTGAGACTGTGTAGTTCCTTTCTGGAGCCGTAGTCATTGCCGTTAGTCAAGGTCAGAGATTGGAGAATTCCGGAAGGTCGGTGTCCAAGCAGGGATCGAGAGCCAGAGGTTGACGTCTGCCAAGCCAAGTAGTGACCTGAGTGAATGAAGAGAGAAAGTGCCAGAGTAGACATCCGCAAGTGGAGACTATGTCGAGCAATGTGGGAATGGCAGGACAGGCATTATATAGTGCGAATGGGAAGAAGGGGCAGACCTGGAGGAGTGTATGGAGCTGTCCTCGATAGGCTGTCTAAAGAAGAACACATAAACACTTGGACAAGTGACTAAAGGTCACTTAAAGCCCTAATAACAGCACTCAAAGTCACCATGTATAAGTCTATACACGGTGGGGATGGATAGTAGTGTAATCACTAGGACCAAAAATATAGGTATTTAACCTCCAGCCAACGGACTACAAACAGCAATTAAAACCAAAAATAATAAAGTTTTATTAAATAAATGACCGACGCAACTTAACAACTATGGGAAACATATAAACACACACTGGATTTAAAATCCTCGCGGACCGAACGGTGGTGGGCTAGTAAATGGGACAGGCTGATGTGTTAATACACATATATAGTATAGATTCTCAGTGACAAGTAATAGCTGATTCAAGCTGCTTTGTCCACGAATGAGAGCACATTACATGGGGTGTTCTCTCGTATGTATATCTATTGATCTGATGCACTGCTGTTGACTGCGCTATACGCTGCTTTCCGTTCATGCATGGGGGAATGATATTAACACCTCTAATAGATTTTTCACCCTATCACGCGACATCTGCAGCATGACGCTCATTCAATTACCAGTATACACACTGCATCGTTGTTCTGGGTTGTATTGAGTAGTATACTTACCTTCCACTATATATGTGTATTAACACATCAGCCTGTCCCATTTACTAGCCCACCACCGTTCGGTCCGCGAGGATATTAAATCCAGTGTGTGTTTATATGTTTCCCATAGTTGTTAAGTTGCGTCGGTCATTTATTTAATAAAACTTTATTATTTTTGGTTTTAATTGCTGTTTGTAGTCCGTTGGCTGGAGGTTAAATACCTATATTTTTGGTCCTAGTGATTACACTACTATCCATCCCCACCGTGTATAGACTTATACATGGTGACTTTGAGTGCTGTTATTAGGGCTTTAAGTGACCTTTAGTCACTTGTCCAAGTGTTTATGTGTTATATACTCCCTAAGCACCGAGGTTTTTATCTCCCACTACTACTAGGAGAGCGACTAGTCATTCTGTTTCTGTGTCTAAAGAAGAATACAGGTGGTCAGTCTTAGAGCCTGATTGTAGGCTGTGTGTGTGTTGGGGGCGGGGCCTCACTGCAGGAGCAGTGAATAAATTAGCAAGATCCGGCGCGCGCTCTGTAACGAGTGAAGGCGCACGCCCATGTACAGCAGCAGCCGTCATAGCTCGAGCCGTCTGCGGCTCAGCGAGCGCCCGCCGGAGACGAGGAGGGAGTCCCCCAACCAAGGAGACTGGATGGGACAGGCGAGAGGGACGCCCCACAGTAGCGGGTGCAACATGAGGTGAGGGGAGGTCATGCCGCAGCCATTGTGACCCCCGGAACCTCACAGCATGTAAATGTCCAGCGTCACGTGACCAGGACATTTCAATGTATTGGAGATACCGGCACCCCATAATGGGGCCTGTATCTCGGGAACCAGGGGGTCCCCGGACCTGAAAACAATGCGGTTTTGTTCCGGAGACCCCCTGCTCATCTACACTAGTAATAAAATTTTAATTAAAATATTTTTATTTCAGGCGAGATTTGTGCAGGCAGAGGTGGCTCTCTCTCTCTCTGCAGCAGAATCAGCTCGCCTGGTGAGCCCTTTTCAGAGGGCAGATCATCTCGGCACCGGCTACTCACCATTTGTTAAAATGTTGCTATCACTGGTATTCGGGCCTTTCTGCATACCGTGATTGCAACGCTGTCAAAAATGGCAATTTAAATTTGCTGGCGTTTTTTTTTATGACTGCTTATAGCATAGGCCCCCAAATCTCTATCGTTGTGACGTCACCGGTAGAAGTATACAGCAGGTCAGGTAACCAGTAGAGCAGAAGTCCCCAATCAGACATGCTGTATACTAAAGGAAAGTTCTCACGCTGCCAATGTCCCAATCGGCTTATAGGCATTCCGGAGCTCGACCACAGGATGCCAGAAGATGTAAGCCAAATCCAAGAGGCGTGGGACCTCTGCCACTGAACTTACCGAGGTTCAGACGGTTTCAGATGGCGCGTTGACATGGGAATGCGGCGTCAAACGTCACGTCACATGACCCCACGGCATCATTTGACGCCGAGAGGAAGGTAAGGGGGGGGGGGGGGCGCGAGTACCGGGCAGTGGAGGCAAGGGCACAGCGACAGAAGTTTGCTCACCCCTGCAGTATACCATTGATTCATAGTATAGGTGCTTTATATCTCTGCAACAACTCAATAGTCAGACAAACTAGTGTGCACTTCAGAACTAAATTGATACAGTGCTGATTTATTTGCTACAAATGTACATATTTCCTCTGCGCTGTCACTGGAAGCATAGTGTTTATGGAACCAATAGTGCCCAGGTGACTAGTTATACTGAGATACAGCCAGTAGTCACTAACACAATAGGTTCTGCCATCTATGCTTATTGCTGTTTAATTACCCGCATACATTCCCACACTTGTAATTAGACATTAAGATTTGTCTTTTTAAATTGTATGTTTATTTTCTTCATTATTAGTGTAATATATATTATTTTTAAATTGTAAAAAATGAAGGTTATATTTTAACATGAATAACCACCCCATACCAGTCACTAGAGAGCATATTGATGGGAAAGACTGATATTTAAAGGCAAAGCTCAGTTAGTGATTTGATTACGCAAAGCAGATTGCTGCAGCAAGGCAGGCAGGAAGCCTGAAGTGGACTTTCTACTCTCACACAGGATAATTACAGGAATTGAGCCTTTCAATTGTTATAAACAGCATGCATATCTAATATATTACAGCATACAGTATATTGCTGTAGAAAATGTAGTCATGTCTCTAGATGCCTATTAAAGATCTTTTTTTCTATCATTAAGTTATGCTTCGTATACTGTACATGTCCTGCAATTTGCAGGGTTCAGGGACACAGCAGGTAGGCCAGTGAATACCTTGGAATGGATGTAGGTTGGAGTTTGTAAAACTATAAGCAAATTAATACTGGAATACCAGCCAGTTGGGCAACTTAATGCTGCAATTCATCCCCACGCCACCCCAAATGTGTTTATTTTTTACATAGACGAGTCCTTGGTGTTCTGACTTCTGAAAAACCCTGAATCCTGAGTTTCCTGGGGAATAATGTGCAATGTATGAACAACAAACAATACTTGTCTGTCTTCTCTTATTTAGCTATTGGAGACCAATTTGTTGTGACATTTTTTCATTAAAAACGGGGTATTATGAATTGCTGCTTTTAGACAAAGGCAAATTGTATTTCAATATCATACAGTATAAATATAAATAGGGGTTTGTTACAACAATTTACTTTCTAGCTACACATTGGTGGCTATTCATAAAGCTGTAATAGTGTAGATTGAGGCACTATCTCATGGAAACTCCCAATAGTCTGTACACAAGTGCCCCAATTGGCAATATTACAGTTTAATGAATTATATATAAAAGCTGCTAGTTTTATGTAACGCTTTGCAGACACAGCCCTTGCCCAATGGAGCTTACACTCTATGGTTTTTTTGGTGCCTGAGGCACAGGGAGATACAGTGACTTACCAAGCTTCACAAGGAGCCGACACCCGGAATTGAACCAGGCTCACCTGCTTCAAACTCAGTGCCAGTCAGTGTCTTTACTCACTGACCCACTCGTTCTCCCTAGAGTAACCCCCATTGTGTAGCCAACTAAATATAGTTGCATTTTTATTTTTCATAGTGTGCAGTTGCTTAATGGCCTAAAGTCTCAATCCCTTATTCCACTCTGCTTTAAATAAATGAGACACACCCAGGTTTAAGTGGAAGTTAGAAAAGGTCACAGTTTTATTTAACAATCAATCACAAAAGATTCAAATCAAAACTGCCCACCAGCCAATTAACATTAACTCAGGACAACCACAAGTTCTGACAAACAACGTGGGGAGATTCTCACCAGCTGTCCTCCCTCCCCTGCCCCGCTCAGAATGCTTAACTAACAGGCCCCTGTGGCTGATTAAGCTCTACTATACCACTGGTACCCGGCATTTTTCACCTTGTAATTTGGGCAGAGCTGGCTTGAGTGTAAAGCCAACAACTCCAGCCTACCAATCTCTTCATGGGACTAACCACCAACCATACATCGGGCACCTACTTCTTTGCATTTTCCTTGCATCTTAAAGCTAGCTAGTGTGGCAGTTCCACTGCTGCTGTGACGATACATCCTGCATTGACTTAACTTAGCTGGCCACAGCAGGCACTGCAGGAACAAGTAGAAAAATAAGGCAGTGCACTGCCCAAAGTAACAGAAGGAGGCTCACGGTTTTTAGCAACAAAAGCTGCATTAATGTAATTTTTATTAATAGTGTGCGGGAGCAGGGGTCTCCCATGATGAACCGCATTGATTTCAGCCTCGGGACCCCCTGCTTCCCAAGTTACAGACCCGGATATGGGGTGCCAGTATCTCCTCCATTATTTAAATGTCCCGCGTCATGTGAAGTGGACACTTTAAAAATGGCGGCGACATTGGCATCCGATGCCCCATACCGGGGCCTGTAACTCAGGAAGCAGAGGGTCTCTGAGCCAGAAATCAAAGCAGTTCAGCTCAGGAGACCCCCTGCTCCTGCACACTATTAAAAATAATACATTAAAGCAGCTTGATTACCTTAGCGGTTAGCCGCTAAGGCAATGAAGGGGTTAAGGCCCAATAGCTTTATTGGTGACAATTGCCCCTAATAAACCTTGCAATATGTGCTACCCACCACCTGTGCCCCGACCAACCCCTATACCCCCTAACATACATTACATTTTTTTTAAAGCATAGGAATGTTACTATAGGCCGGCGGGGGCCCTCGGGTGGTGTCCGGGGGCCCTCGGGTGTCCGGGGGTCCTCGGGTGTCCGGGGGTCCCCGCTGGCCTGCGGTTCCAATCCTGTGCTTTAAAAAAAATAAAAAATAAAATACACCCCCTAATTTATATTATATATATACATGTATATGTATATTGGTTCTTTGTTTTAAAATTTGCATGCTAGTTATATTGCATATTGATGTAGTGTTCTGGAATTTTTGGTGGTGTTTTTAAATTGTTTATTTCTGGCTTTTGATTGGTGTTGTTCTTTTTAATGTTTGATTATTTTTTTGACTTTTGATTTTGAATGATGCTTATTTGGATATTTATTTTATTTATTCATGGTTTTGTTTCGGTGTTTTAATTGTTTATTCTGGTCTTTATTTTGGATTTGATTAATTGATTGGTGGTAATTTTGTTCTGTTTACTTCTTTATTTGTTTTTATTTTGTGATTGTTTTGAATGCATTGGACCTTATTTGTGATTGTTTTTTTTAGGTTGACCTGGCATAGTGTTAAATCATGCTCATATTATATACATTATACACAATAAATACATGATTGAAATACAGTATATTCATTTTCTGGACTCAAAATACATTGATTTTCAACTGGTATCAGTTGTTTGGAGTTTAGTGTCCCCTCCTCCCAGGTTTTAAGCTCACTCCTCCCCACTTTTTAAGTAGCAAGGTTTTATTCATGTTCCTGTGCAGTACAGACCCATTGAGGTTATTCTCTCTCCAGCAGAGGTAAATGAGAATTTGCATAGGTAGTGTTAGGACCTCCTTACTGGTCATGCCTTGATGTTGCTTGCAGGCGTATAACACTTTGGCCAAAGGGTTTAACTAAATTACCCTTTTTCAAGAGAATATATAAGTATTTCACTGTGTATTTTTGTCACATTGGATGTAGCATTGGGCTTTTCTGTCTTTTGCTGTATACCTGTCAAGGAGTTGGATCCCTGCAGGGTTGGGCTGAATGCAATTAGGATAAGAAAGGGTGTCAGGATATTTTATATAAAAACACATAAGCTTTATTCACATACTGTGGATAATCCACTGAAAACACAGTCACGTTGGACACCAATGTAGAACAAATAATACGTTAATTCAGACTTCTTCCTTGGTAGCTCTCACTACTACTCTAGTGAGACATATTCCTCTTAAGCTTCATCTTCTGAGCAGCTCTCACTACCATGCAGGGTAGGCACATTCTTAGTGTAAAGCTACTTGTTGCTTCTCTGCCCTGTGTTCAGAGTACCCTTATCATACCGAGATCTGTCGCAGGTACAGCAGCTGTGGGCTCATCCTCCCATCCCTATGTATTTAACTTAGGCTGGCATTAGGACCAATCCATCTGCCAGATCCTTATTATTGTGCTAAAGACCCTCTGTGGAGCACCATGCTTCCTCCTCTCACTTGGCTGAGACCCAAAGTTAGCCTCTACTAAGGGACTTACTGTAGATACATGGGCACGTTTGCTAACAAAAAACAATAACATTGACAGGATATCCTTACTACACATATCTATACAATTAAACAGGACTTACACTTAACTTTTAGGCTCCTTCACTTTCTGTTACCTCCTGGAACCTGATTCTAGAAATGTATGTACCTCTATAGATACCCTCCTGGGATGTCACGAGATACGTTTCAGAAGGTGGGCATAGCTATAATTCTGCATAGTCATCCAATACCAGGTAACCTGAAAGAAAGGGGGGGGGGGGAGTTACATTTACATCAGAGCAATGGCGTTGCAATCATGTGACCACTCTGGAGTGTTCACGTGATTGTGATGTGACAGAGGGTGTGTGGCCACAGAGGTGGCAGAACCCCCCTGCTGAAAAGTTTAACCACCTAAAAATGCTGAGATCCAGTGACTTTATTCACAATTTTAATTTCAATTTGTACTAATACATTGTATATTGTATTGTTAACCATTAATAGATAGGGTATTTTAACCTGCTGTGATTTATTGCACGTTATCCACTTCTGGCCTCCTATAGATTCAAGGAGACATGTAAAATATGCCAGAGAGATGTAGGGTATACATTATCCTATGTTAGAGGGCTATTAAGAATGTTCCGTTTATGAATCATATACACCATGTTCTCAGTCGTCTTCACTATCCTTGTGTTTCCACATGATGGTAATGATGGTTGTTATTCCTCTTACAGGACAAGTATGAGAAACTATCCAGCATACTGCCATTAAAAAGTCTTTAAGTAACACAAGTTAATTAAGTCCCATAAAATGCATGCTGGATCAAAAAATGCTGTTTTAATCAATTAATAAGATCATGGTACAGTACAAATAGCTATTTCTTTGCAAATGTTACATGACCGCAAATAATTGCTGAATGATGAATATTTCACACATCTAATCACCGCAATGAATGAGGAATAGTTCACCCATCTTCTAGTTATTTTATCTGTATTTACTTTACAAGAGTCTTGCTTGCTTAGGGCAGAAAAGTTTGCTTCTGTAAAGATCATTACTTCATGCAGCTTTGCCATCAGTCGCCTCGATCGCTTACAAGCTTTTCCTCAAATCATTCATCATCATCATCCATTATCTAAGACCAAGAATAGAAGATTCGGTGTCTTCCTGAGATAAATATAAAGGTCAGCTGTTTCTCGCCAGCTACAGGCTGTCTGACGTGTAAAAGCATGTGCCCTGTCAGTATTCTTAGTCATGCACCAGGCTATTTCCTTCTACATTTTGTAAATGGTGTTATGCCCTGAGGGAATCAGCTTCTGCTCTGTTGGTAGGACTGCAAGTGAATTCAGAAACGGAGGCAGGCTATGAAGTGTATATCTCTAACTACAGTGCATCAAAATGTTCCAAAATAGCACAGTGTTTACAGGCAATGTGTTCTCATTTTGTACATAAAACTGTTGTTGGATTTTCTGATAAGCAGAACCATTATGCAATTTACCAAAAAAAAGTTTGCTGGAATACTATTGTGTTGACAGCTTTTCTTGCTATATTTAACAATGCTTGTGCATGCAGTAGGTGGTTGTGTAATACCTGTAGTATTTTATGTCTACATTTAACTCCACTGAAAATTCAAAATATTTTCTGAATGTTTAGTTTGAAGGATAAAGGACATTCAACACATTTAACCCATCTCAAAATGAACATAATGCAAACTTTATACAATTGAAGTCCCATTTGACTGAGAAAATGTAACAAAGAAAGCACCTAGCCAAATTTGTGTTAACACAGGCCATAACTAAAAAGAACATTAAAGACGATAATGCAGGTGTTACCATTGTTTCTTTAATAGCACTATGCTAATCCTTGCATTAAATAACTGTGGAACTGTTCATGTAAAGCTTGCTACATCTGTATGGCTTACAGAAAACCAAAGCCAATTATATGTAAAAGCAAAAATAAATTCAATAAACACTTTTGTTCCTTAAAAAAGTTACCCATATTTTTTTTATTTTACATGGTAGAAAATAGGTTTGGGCAGTAGTATAGAAGCCATACTAATCCCTTCTTTTGTGCAAAACATAAAAAGGAAAGAAGCTGCAGCCAGTATGATATGTTTTATTGGGACCTGCAAATAGTTTACAAAATACAAGCTTTTTAAACTCAGAAAGTTAGCCATCAGCTAAAGTATTTTACTAGAGCACTCCCTGTTCCTGTCTCACTTTGATTGGTGCTCACGTTACATTTGCAATTGCTTTGGTGATTTTAGAATTAGATATATAATTAATCCAAATGACTACTTATTTTTTTTTTTATGTGTAACGGTGTTTCCTCCACCCAATCTCATATTGACCCCCTCTTGTGGAAACTGACCCATGTTACATGTGGTGTAGTGTGGTGCACCTGCTGGCTTACAGGACTCCTGAGTCTCCCGCGATGTTATAGGGGATATCATCAGGACTGGCTCTCCAGGTATGGCTGAGTCATACTAACTTTTGGTACAGCCCCTCCATCTCTTCCAAACACCCAGCGAAGTAGGGAGGAGTCTCTGAAAGAGAACCTCTGTGTGCACTTTCTTCCTGAGTGACTCCACAATCAGGACAGAAGCGTTCTTTATACATGGCATCCTTTATTACACCATACATGAACAAGCTGCCCATCATAGCGGCCGGTCTTTAGCTGCTCATCGTAGGTTGCCAACCCAAAGGAAGTCCCTGGACTCCACTCCTAGTCAGGGCCCTAGAAGCTGTCCTTGCTCTTCCCTTACTCCCTAATGGAGTAAGGGGAATAGTCGCCCATACCTCTCCCCTAAGGGAGGGCCACAAAACCTGCCAGAGCCCTGTCAATTTGCTGGGTTCGACTAGTCTCACTCATGAGGGGTGAGACACTGACTAAATACAGGAAGTGCTGTGCACTAAATAGCTCCAATAGGCACCACCCCTGTGTCACTGTAATTGGACACAGAGCCTGATGACACTATCTTCACTGAATACTACACAACACATGGGGGTGGGGGAAAACCCCATGATTACTCCTGGAAAATCTGCCCTTACCAGGGATTATTGCACAGGAGGAGACAGAACTATAACCCCAAAACTACACAGGGTTACATATGATTATATGGTTTTGTATAATTGTGTATAGTATAAGTTATATAATTGTAAAGCAATTGACAAAAAAAACTTTTCTAACTGTACTAGCCCTTATTGGGTTCCTACAATATAACTTTATTTCATATGGTGCTGTACAGTATAGTGCGCGGTATGTAGCACATATAGTGGCGGCCCGCTTTAGTCTAATGCGGCCGCCACCGCGGATAATTTAAAACCCCGTTCAGACGCGGGCTTTTTTTTTTTTTCTCGGCGCCGCAGGCGCTTCTATTGTTCAGCGCCATTCAGCGCTGATTGAAGAAACGGCCGTGCGCGGCCGCAAGATGCGGCTGGCGCGCGGCCAATTTCGGCGCGAGTATTTAAAAGACGGAGAATAATGCGGTTAAGCTTTAGAATAAGCTTGGCCGCAGCAGTAAGGATTTTACAGACACAGGGCGATAAAGTGACTTGCCCAAAGTAACAAGGAGCTGACAGCGGGAAGTGAATCAGGGTCCCCTGATTCAAACTCACTGTTGCTCTTTACAGTCAGTGTCTTTACTCACTGAGCCACTCCTTCTCCCCTATAAAACTGATCATACCAGACTACAAAATATCAGTCGATTTGTGTTGTGCTTACTAAGTAGTACCGCCTAATAGATAAACCCTGAAGGTGTAATGTAGTTATTTATTAAAATAAATAATAGTATATTTGTAGTCACAATGGAGTGTGTTCCATATTCTTTAACGCTGCTTCATCCAAATGAACTAGGACAAAACTCGTCTGCATAGCAGGGTAGTGTCTTCACAGTAAAAAAAGTAAGGAGTAGAGCACAGCCAAAAAGAAGCAAGAAGAGGATCCAAATAATGCAAACGATTCTTTAATGAAGTAACCAGAGCATAGAGGATAACCTCCTACGCGTTTCGAACTACAAGTTCTTTATCAAGGAGTAAAATTACTAATGTCCTGCAGTCCTTTTTAAACCTGAGCTCTGTGCTCCGCTTCACGCCAGAAACAGTGTCATGACGTAACGACGCACATTCCGGAGCACATCAGTGCAGTCCCCTGACGTCAGCACTGCTCTGGGAGAGAAAAGAGGACGGAATCCCACACGAGTCAAAAAAGGAAGATGGAAGATGTTCCCGGAAGATGGTCCTGATCTTGATTATTGACCCCAAAAGGTAAACTCTCCTCTGTCACTCCATTTGGATGAAGAGTCACTATAATGGTATCCTTCTTGTTCGTTAGTATTAATGAATGAAACAGAGTGAGATACAGAGGCAGTCTCCACGTCAGAAATGTCTGAGTCACCACTGTGGTATTCCAAGGTTTTGGATTTAAGTATGGATTTATTAGGTGTAGATCTGAAGGGAGTTCCTTTGGTGTTACCTCTAAAGGGTTTATCTTGGACCGAATTGGTCCTTTGTCAATTGTAGACCTGATTTTTCTCGTAGTCCACTCAATCTCTATTGTATTTGCTTTGTTTTTTGGCCATGATATCACGTTCTGCCTATTCAACTGTATTAGAGAGAAAACTACCAAAATCTTTGAAGCCTTCTAGGTCCTGAAAACTGTGTAGACTTGTTTGTAGCTCTTTTATCTATTGATCCAAAGGTGCTTTCTCTTTGTTTTTTTGTATAACAATCAATTCCATAAGTTGAAAAGAGCAGCTATTTAACACAGCAACCCATCTTGCGTCAAAATCAGCGTCTTGGAAACCAAATGTTGGGGATTTTTTCACCTGCAATCCTCTTGGAATTCTCTTACACTTTATGTAGTTTTCCAGGCTAATGATGTCCCACCACAGCCTGTTCTTATGCAACAATAATCTCTCTAATCTTTGGAACTGGGTTCTTAAATCTTAGATGTCATTAGTATCAATGTCCACAACATTTTCAAATACCCTTAGGGCTTGTTTTTTCCTGAATGAGTCATCACAACAATTGAAAGTGGTGTAGGAAGGAGGGGTTTGGGTTTTTAGAGCACTGGGACTCCTTTTCTGAGAGATGCCATCTATATTCTAGGGACGGATTGCACCTCAATGAAGAGGGATCTTCTGTGCTAGGGGGGAGAATGCTAAAAAGGTTGGAGGAGATTTTAAACTAGGATGGAGGGGGGAAGGGAATGAAACAGATAATGAACTAAATGGAATAGATGAGGATACAAGGTGGTATGGAGGTAGAATGGGGGCAAGTGCAAGTTTGAGAAGTAGTGAGATACCCATAGTAAATAGAGATAATACTAGAAAACTTCTAAAGACTAAACCAAGTGGGAGCAGAAAGGAACGAGCAGATAAGATAATAGTACAGGCTGAAAAAAACTTAAATGCATGCTTGCTAATGCAAGAAGCCTGACAGATAAAATGGGGGAGCTTGAATTAATAGCTACAAGGGAGCAGTATGATATCATCGGCATTACTGAAACATGGTGGGATGAAACTCATGATTGGACAGTTAATTTAGAGGGTTATTCTCTTTTCGGAAGGATCGAACAAATAGAAGGGGAGGTGTAGTATGTCTATATGTTAAACCAGATCTAAAACCTATTATAAGGGATGATGTCTATGAAGGGAATGATGAAAATGTAGAGACCTTGTGGATAGAAATTAGCAGTGGAGGTAAAAGTATAAAGAAAATGTTTGTGGGAATATGCTATAAACCACCAAATATCTGTGAGATTGAGGAAGCTAAAATACTTTTGCAAATGGAGAAGGCATCAAAACTGGGTCATGTTTGCATAATGGGGGATTTTAATTATCCAGACATAGACTGGGGCAATGAGATTAGCGTTACAACAAAAGGAAACAGGTTTTTGGGGGTGCTTAAAGATAATTATATGACCCAAATCATTGAGGAACCAACCAGGAGAGGGGCAGTTCTGGATTTGGTCATATCAAACAATGTAGAAGTAATAACAAATATTCAAGTCCTGGAACATTTGGGTAACAGTGATCATAACATGGTCTCTTTTGAAATAAATTATCAAAAAACAGATTACTTGGGTTCAACAAAGACTTTAAACTTTAGAAAGGCAGATTTTAATAAACTGAGGTCTAATCTAGTAGTAATACAATGGGATGATGTTTTTGCAGGGAAAAATGTAGAAGATAAATGGGCAGTCTTTAAAACATTGTTAGAAAAGCACACTTATCAGTGTATACCCTTGGGTAATAAGTATAAAAGAAATAAGTCAAAACCAATGTGGCTAAATAAACAGGTAGGGGAGGAAATGGACAAGAAGAGGAAGGCGTTTAGATTCTTTAAGTCAGAAGGGACAGAGACATCGTATCACAATTATAAGGAATGTAACAAAAATTGCAAAAGGGCACTTAAATTAGCAAAAAGGGATAATGAAAAAAGGATTGCAATAGAAAGTAAGGTCAATCCTAAAAAGTTCTTTAAGTACCTTGATAACAAAAAAATGAGAAAAGAAAATATAGGACCCTTTCTGTGTGAGATGGGTAGGCAGATTATTGGAGATAAGGAAAAAGCTGAGGTATTAAACAAATTCTTTGCCTCTGTGTTTACCAGGGAAGAATCAAGTTCAATAGTAGCGCCACAGGAGGAAGCCACAACCTCCATATTAATGAACAATTGGTTAACTGAGGAAGAAGTTCATAAGCGACTTGAAAAAATTAAAGTAAATAAGGCACCTGGCCCCGATGGCATACATCCAAGAGTTCTCAAGGAGTTAAGCTCAGTAATAGCAAAACCATTATATTTAATATTCAAGGACTCAATTTCCACAGGCTTTGTACCACAAGATTGTCGTAAAGCAGTTGTGGTGCCTATATTTAAAAAGGGAGCTAGATCACACCCGGGGAATTACAGACCTGTAAGACTGACTTCAATAGTAGGGAAACTACTTGAAGGTTTAATACGGGATAATATTCAGGAATACCTAATGGAAAACAAAATTATTAGTAATAGTCAGCATGGATTTATGAAGGATAGATCTTGCCAAACTAACCTTATTTGTTTCTTTTAGGAGGTAAGTAGGAATTTAGACCAGGGTAATGCAGTTGATGTGGTCTACTTAGATTTTGCAAAGGCTTTTGATACGGTTTCACACAAGAGGTTGGTGTACAAAATAAAGAAAATTGGACTCAGTAATAATATATGCACCTGGATTGAAAACTGGTTAAAGGACAGACAACAGAGGGTTGTCATAAATGTAACTTTTTCAGGTTGGGCTAAAGTCGTGAGTGGAGTCCCTCAAGGATCGGCACTGGGACCCTTGCTTTTCAACTTGTTTATTAATGACCTTGAGGTTGGGATCGAGAGCAAAGTCTCGTATATACTCATATACAGTGTTCGTTTCTCTCCTCCTTGTCTGTTTGCAGCAGGGGGACTAGCTTTGATCCTGGCATGGGTTGGGAGGTGTTGGTATATTGAGTGCAGCTTTGCCTTTCTTCCTTTTTTGACTCTTGTGGGGCTCCATCCTCTTTTCTCTCCCAGAGCAGTGCTGACGTCAGTGGACTGCACTGAAGTGCATCGTGACATCATGATGCTGTTTTAGGCGCGAAGCAGGGCACGGAGCTCAGGTTTAAAAAAGACTGCTGAACATTAGTAATTTTAATTCTTGATAAAGAACTTGTAGTTCTAAACGCGTAGGAGGTTATCCTCTATGCTCTGGTTACTACATTTTACTTCATTAAAGAATCTTTTGTATTATTTGGATCCTCTCCTTGCTCCTTTTTGGCTGTGCTCTACTCCTCACTTTTTTACTTTGATCTCTCCTCTGCAGCTGCACGTCTACCCAGTCTGGAGGTGGTGATTGTGAGTACTATATTTTCCATACTAAAGCGGACATTCCCAATGAAACTGAGAGTTGGTGACAACTTAAACTGTCCCTGGTTTTCAGGGATTATCTGTCATATAAAAGTGCTTTATGGATATACTCATTTGCTGCATTGAATATTGATTCACCTATATCCTCAATAATCGGGACTTAGTTCATTATTATTAACCGTGTACTTGAGCATTCCTACCATGCTTCTCAATAGTGTCTTCACAGCAAATTGAATAAGGGCGATGAAGTCCTTCGCTTGAAGTACTCACTGTACATTCTAATTTGTGGTGCCTGCTTCACACAGTGTGGTAAAGAGAGTTGCCGAAGGTCGCAACGTGAGCTGGCACTGGGATTCCAACCTCATTCAAAGGCAATGCTCTTACTAATAAGATACTCCTTTCAGTCAACAAATTAAATAGATTATATTCTAAACTTTAGGATCTTGGTCTATATATGTCAAAGCGGCATTCCATTGACTTTAATGGGGATTTTCATCCGAAAACAGCTTGAACAACCACTTTGGCACATATAAAATTGACCTCTTGGTATTACAATGAACACAGAGAATATTTTTGCATTTGCCTGTACTGTGGTAAATTATGTTACTGAATTTTGTACATTTACAACAAAGTATTAACCCGTAAAACACTTACTGACACTTAATCCTTAATTCTTTATTTTTTACTGTAATCTGAAATGACTGCAAATATAAAAATTGGGCTGCAAACTAGGCCCTACAACAGAAACAAAGTAGCAATAGGAACTTAACTGTATTTACTCGCTGTTACGACTCATCATGTTGGAAAGGGCTGGCCAGAATGTGCTGTATTTGGCCGACAAATATTCCAATTGTGTAACTATCTGCCATCAATTTGTGGATTATAAACACAAAATGTATAAAGTAGCATTTTTTCAGTGGTGCTTTATAAATCAGAAAAGGGGAAGGGAAAACACAAAATGGATGTGCCCCCAAAAGAATTCACTTAAATGCATATATGATATCTATAGACAATTAATTCTGTACATATATACATTTACGTTTCATATCTATTTATCAATCACTGCATTTCAAGCCGACACATTGCTTAATAAATTACATTTATGGTGGATTGTATAGAATCAATTTTATTGGTATAATCACCGGATAATATAAATGTGTAATACAGGTCTTATATACCCTTTCCCCCTCCCACCCCCCCCCCCTCACCCCCCCTTTTTTTCAGCACCCGGTATATTTGTTATATATAACACCATCTCTGTGCCATCAGCAGGTTTGAGACTGTTTGTCAGCATCAGTCCATCCCTGCTCACTGTATACTTTCACTTGGTCATGCAGTATATTACACTGTCCCTAGGTCCATTGGGGTATAGATTAGACAATGTCTAAGATCCCTTGCACGATCATTGAACCTAGGGAGTTTCTGTAATAAAGTTAGAGTCCCCGCGCATGCGCCATACCATAAGGCAGAATTCGCTAAAATTTACTAAGTTCCCACGCATGCGCTATCCATATAGACCGCAATGGAAATATTTCTGAGTCCTTACGCATGCGCTGTACCATTGGATGGAAAGTGTGGCGATTTCTATGTTGCCACGCATGCGGGACACAAACGGACTTAAAATTGTATCTCTTATAAGTGCCGACGCATGCGCGACAATAATGGGCAGAATCCAAAGTCCCAGCGCTTGCGCAATGTGCATGGGACTGGATAAGTTAACCTTTAAGCTTTTGCGCATGCGCAATGAATACAGGCGCCAATGGAATTACTCCTAAGTCCCCACGCATGCGCAGTCTACATCTATACCATTTGAAGCTATCTCCAAGTTTCCGCACATGCGTCATAAGCATGGGAAACAACTGGAATATTTCCTAAGTCCCCATGCATGCGCAGTGGACGCAATCGACCTGAATTGTTTCTAAGGTCCCGCGCATGCGCAGTATGTATGTATGGACTCCCAGAACTGGTTTAAAGTCCCCGCGCATGCGCATTAGACACTTTATTCGGCGCGGATGTTTTCAGGCTTTACAAGCTTTAAAAATGAACGGAAAACAATGTGAATATGGTAAAATGAAGGCACAACACTGCGGTTTACAAATAAAACTGTATTTATCAACTTTTGAGTAGTTTATTGAGTCAGTTTGGAGGGGACCTCAGTGCGCATGTGCAACAGCTGTTATTCATTGATTTTGTAATTAGGGTGCTGTAAGGGTATAAAAGGGTCTAGACCCCATTCCCCCAGTAATACTTGTCCCTGAAGAAGCTCCTTTGCTGGAGGGAAACGCGCGTTGGACGCGCAATGTTGTCAGTCTCCTACTTGGAGCTGTTTTTAATGTAGTGTTTGCAGTATCCTGGGTGTAACTGTGAAGACCATATGAATTAACTATTTATTAATCAATTCATGGTCAGTGTGCCTGCTATCCTTGCACCTTATGTGAGGCGTCTTCACATCACACTGCTGTGTATTCAAGCCAGCACTGCTGTGTTTGGAAGTTCTATAATACAGCTATTTTACCATCACATGCCAGCGCTATCATTTAGACTAATCTCTATGTAAATGTGCAGGGGAGCTATATTTAGCAGTAATAGGATATTCAATCCTGTGGCCACCTGAATATATTTATATACAACTCTACATTTGGTCTCATCGTTGCCCCAGAGGGGTTAATACCCTACTCATAGCAGTCCCTGTCTTTAACATCCCATCATATGAATTGGTACTGGGATAGTATGAATAACCAATGACACGGTTGCTTGATAGCTATGATTTAATACATTTTTAATCCACATCACACGTTACTTTGGTAATATATGTTTTAAGTATTTATTAAAAGTTAATTTTTACACTTGAGTGGTGTGCATTTAAGTGAATTCTTTTGGGGGCACATCCATTTTGTGTTTCCCCTTCCCCTTTTCTGATTCACTTTCAGTTCACAGTTTGCACCCACCTTTTGATTACCTCACTTATGAATATAAACACTTCATTCAATTAGTATGGTCCTGTGATCACTCCCCACTCTTTGTTGTTTCGTCAAGTGCTTTATAAATGTTTTGGCCTTTGTGCGTTACCAGTATCATACTTGCATTCATTGCACATCAGTCTTCCTACCACTGAAAGCAGTGTTGGTTAAAAATTTCTCCGTATTTATCAAGTTATCACATATATTCGTTTGTAAAATAAATGTTACAGATGTTTGGCGTGGTGTATTTTCTCATTTTGTTGTAACTCCAGATTTAGTAATAAATGGGCCTGCTGCTTTTACCTCCTGATACTTCATGAGGCCATTGCAACTTTGGAACGGCTGCAATATTCTTTTTTAGTTGTGTGGGCTACTAAAAAGGCTAGTACAATTCCAAAGTGCGGGGAAACAGTTTCAGGCGAGGAGAATCCCGCTTGTGCAGCCAACACAACATAGACAACCAATTTCTTCAAAGTGCAGGTCTCCTCTAAAACAGAGATACAAAGAAGATCTCTACTCACAAGTTCATACAGTATTGCAATTCTTCATTTAATGTGACAGCCAAGAACAGTGGAAAGACAATGTTTCAGGTCCCATATGGACTTTACATCACCACCTGATGAAAGGTCCATATTGGACCTGAAACTTTCCACTGTTCTTGGCTGTCAGATTAAATAGAGAACATCATTATGAACTTGTGAGTAGAGCTCTTCTTTGTATCTCTGTTTTAGAGGAGACATGCACTTTGAAGAAAATGTTCTACTAAAAAGGCTTCAACTCATTCTGCAGTTCCTATGTATTTGATAATATATATTATTATTGTTTCCACAGTACAACTTTGTGGCCTAAATTGAAAGGATATTCAAAACATGCTTCTTCATGGAGTTTTGCACTAAGCGTGCTTTGCCAGGTGTTTTGTTGAAGTGCGCTTAGTGTAAAACTAGATGTCATTTCTGGTTCCAATAGAGTTGAGGGTTCCTGAGCGCGGATTCTCACTCTCTCCTTGTGATCTACGGAAGGCTGTTTACTATGCTTCTTTTTGGACTTCTGGCATCAGTGTTTTTTTTTTACCTTATTTATAAAGCAAGATATTATATTTTGTTGATTTGATATAGTTGATTTTACTTACGACTGTGCAAACCCTTATTTTGTTTACATTTGATTGGAAGTTCCTTTACACAAGCATGACAAGAGCTGCAAGAGGGGGTTACCTTTGCTACCTTAAAGACTGGAAACAGATACTTTTGCCCAGAGGATTTGTTTAGATGGGGTTAAAGAAACCTGTATGTTTCCCAAGTTTGCTTTGGTTTGAGAGACTTAATTTACCATCCTGACTGTAGAAGATGCAACTTGAGAAGTTTGTGCTGCTTTGTAGACCCCTTAATGCCTGGCTGTGAAAAGCATATAAACCCAAAAATGAATATTTACCTACTTTTCATGTTCAATCCAGTTGATTCTATTCCTCCTTTAAACCCAAAAGTGGTTTTAGAAGACGGAGGGAGGGCACCTGTAGCCACTCTACAAAAGAGTCAATTAGATTTGTGGTCGGTAAACTAATACCTCCCACTAGTACCAATTGAACTAATAAGAACTTGCCACTCTATGTTGTACTTACTGGGTGCCAGGGACAGTGCTGGAATTGTCACCTTGACATGTACAAGTTGGTGAATGCCAACAACTTCCCTATCCCTATCTATGTAAAACCTAGGGAAAGACCCCATACCGGACATAAAGTGCCAATATAATGTGATACTACTACAACAGTCATTTATCAAAGTCTCCCGACTGCAAAAATGGGGCAAAAAACCAGCACCAGATTCATTTGCATTTTGAGTACCGGGGGGGCTGCTCCTCCAAGTGATCACATGATTGCGACTTTACTGAATGAGGGAATTGACAAGGAGTCCTCGTCCTCTTTCATATCTCGGCATGCGAGATCTCGTTCTGCCCTCCGGCCGCTCCTCCTTCTCCTACCGTGCACCCCAAAACTGGAACAACCTACCAGAGACTCTCATATCCACCACCAGCTTAAGTTCTTTCAAATCTAAGGCTGTCTCACATTTTAATCTGGTCTGTAATTGTTTCATACGCCCATAATATATATTATTTCTAACTGTGCATGCAATGTCTTGTATATAATGTATACCTTGTTCATTTATGTACTGTACTTGTAACCATGTATTATTTGTTTTACTCTGTGCCCAGGACATACTTGAAAACGAGAGGTAACTCTCAATGTATTACTTCCTGGTAAAATATTTTATAAATAAATAAATGGGAGCACAAACCCTATTTTCCTAAAGAAAATTAGCTTACAAAATAAACAACGTAGCCTCTACATCAGGGGTAGCTAACTCCAGTCCTCAAGGGCCACCAGCAGGTCAGGTTTTCAGAATATCCCTGCTTCAGCACAGGTGGCTAAATCAGTGGCACCGCCTGTGCTGAAGCAGGGATAGCACGAAAACCTGATCTGTTGGTGGCCCATGAGGACTGGAGTTGGCTACCCCTGCTCTATGTCATGGGGCTCCTGGGATGTCAGACCCCATAGCAGTGGCTACGTCATGAGGCACTCAAAGAGTTAATATAAGAAAATGCTATTGATTTCAATAAGAAGGCTTTTCCTTGAGTTGGGTTGTATTTTGGTCACCTATACAGTATGTTTACGGCCGCTCATCTCTTTATACCTGTGTTAAATACTTTCTAACATATACAGTACTCAATGCATTACATTTAGTGGAAGTAAAAGAGGGATGCTAACTCCAAAAGTTAAACAAAGTGATATTCACTAAAGCTACAACATAATGTCTCATACCTTACTGCACGTCCCTGGAGCTTCCCAGTTACATGAAAATAAGCAAAGCGGTGCTATTTTTACACATTCATATTTCCCTGGAGGTTATCATCTAAAAAGGAGACTTAATAAATAAAATGGAGAGCATATAAACTTATTAAGATGATAGTTTGCGGGGTTTTTTAAAGCAGGGCAAACTAACCCAATTGCTTCAGTTTCCAATCAGCGTAATTAGTTAAACCTTTTAAAGAGAAGAAAAAGTTGGGTAAAGGCAGGAAAATGGGAGATCTTCTTTGTCTAGAGCTGTATTATGTCTAGGATAACTACAGAATATGGGAAGCATACCGTACATGCTGTATGCAGCTTTTCCACCTGGAGTTTTTACAGTCAGATAGGATTAACATTGAATTCCATGACATCTATATTATGAATTGTAGATTTCATTTTACATTAATAAATGCTTTGTATTGTAAAAGTGGTAATGACAAAGACACATGTTAGTATTGCATATTAACAGAGGTGGCAACAATAAAAATGTACAATTCATTGTATTATTATTACAGGGCAGAAACTGACTGCCACTCACTCTCTTACCTTCCAACAGTCATTTGAAGTCTGATCAGAGGAGATTTCCAAACTTTAATTCAAGATACAGATAACTATGTACTTTTTATCACTAAATTAAACCATTGTAAGGATTGGGGACTTTAGAAATAAGTTGTATATTGAATAAGGTAAGAGGTTTGTTTGGATGTTCATGGTATAGTTTAAGGGGTGGCATAGTCTCTCTTCTGTTCACTTTGCTCACCCTTGTACTTCTAACCAAAGTACATTAAAAAAAAGTCATTCTGAAAGAGGTACCCAATTACACCTCTTAGTAATACATTATTTGAACTTAGTTAAGATTTTACTAAATAACAGGTCATGTAGAGTTTATTGCATATATTCTGCTTTGGAATCGGTAGCTACTTTTCTTTGGATAAAACAATATTTTCATGTAAAAAAAGTGAAGAACCAAATTAATCTATTTAGGAAATATATTTCCAATACACTAAAACTATGTACAGTTTTGACTTCATTATAATGCATGACATTATTTTATTCACATTATGGCTAGAGACAAAGATGCAGAAAATAAAATACTTATTCTTATGCTATACAGTACTTTCTTGCTAATATCCATTATTTGTAGGTTGTATTGACTCACACTAGCAGAAGGGACCGGAATTACTGGTGAATGTGTAATGTAAAGGTAATTGCAGTGTTTGCTTTAGTGAATCAGACAGATTCAATATGAGGAGCGATTGTTCCCTTAACCTCGCCACAGATGTAATGGATGCTGTGTGATTTAAAACGCAAATCTGACTTTGATGTCTTGTTTAAAAAACGATTAGCAAATTATAGCATTAAGACCTCAAATAATAACAACAGTTTACTTTTGTGTGAGTTACTTTTTTAAAAAGTATTTGCTACAGCAGGTTTCACTGTCTTTTTTTCAGACCAACACGATTATCGGTTATAAGCATCACAATAATATAAAACAAGAAACGCTTTTCCAAACAAAATAAAAACACTTGATTTCTCCTGGACGCGAAGAACATGTCCCAAGGTGACAAGGACTGGTCTGTAATGCTTCCTCCTGAAGTGTACAGTATTTCTTATCTATCTTTCAAACTGTTTATCATTGTGATACCCATCATTTTGAACATGTGAATGTGGACAAATAAAAAAAATAATGATGGGGCGTAGTATTTGTAAAGTATAATCTTATATAACACACATATACTGTATATGAGTCACATTTGTCAAGTATAATCTTATATAATAAACATATGCGTCACATTTGTAAAGTAGACTCTTATATAACACACAGTGTGTGTGTGTGTGTGTGTGTGTGTGTGTGTGTGTGTGTGTGTGTGTGTTTGTGTGTGTGTAAAGCATTCCAAGCACTACTGTTCTTCAGTTCTAACTAGGAACACCTACATTAGTGAACTAGTTAAAATATTTGGCTCTTTGACCTTTAGTAGTAAAAGGTCATTTGCTGTTGCTTAGCACACTTGCAAAATCTCATTCAAGTTTTTTTGTCAATGGGAGACTTGTGAATAGCACTTCAACTCTAGGTGCCACTTACGTCACCAAAGAGGCGATAAATATCTGGGAACATAATTGGATGTGAGATTCATGGTTGTAATAGCAAAACTCTGCCCATTGCTCCAAAGAGCCATTATTTATTCAGTAGAGGTTCAGCACGCAATGGTTGTCAAGAAAGCGTCAGCTTATTAGGCAAGAGCTGCGTGATCCTGGAAGAGGGTCTAAGGTATAAAATCCAGCACCAAGGCTCCTTTTTTGTAAGATTTTTTTGCCAGAAGTTCGCAATATGTCAGCATCCTAAAGAAAGAACAAGAAAACACACTGCAACAATCACTTACCTTCAATGCTGTAGTGGTTCTGTCTCCACCAACATCCAGCTCACTCTGCCCAGAAGAGAAGTCCGATTCTGCCTCTCAGTCACCAAGTGAGTTACACACTTTTACATGTTACTTTTCCTTATCGTTTTTCTTTTTCTCTGCAATGATTAGTTTGGCACACCGCAGTAGTTTAGACTGTTTTAGACTGGTGAGACAAGTATCATTTTTTTTAATGCTCTAAAAATGAAGGTGTCTTTCATTCTGATGAACAGTGTTCACTGTGAATATATTATTGTGGCTGTGAACTGACTTACTGTTCACATGAGTGAGATCACTGATATGGTCAGAGAGTTAATACGAGATGGTAATGTAAGCAGTCGCTGGATGTAAATGTCAGACTGCGCTTGCTTCTCGCTTAGTTTCAGCACCGAGGAGAGCTACTCAAATCGTTTTTCTAGTTGCACTTACTGTACTGTAACTTCAGGGAAAAATCACTAAACATTTTTTTCTCTCTCTCCCTTCTTTTACCTTATCATCATTATCCATTCGTCTCTCCCTTCCTTTTAACTTTCTCTCCTCTCCCTCTCATCCCTCTTTTTTCTTTCCCTTCTCTCCCTTTCTCTCCTGCTCATTCCTTCCTACTTTTTGTCTCTTGGTTCCCTTTGCACTTCTTTTTTTTTTTTTTTTTTTATATATTAGATTAGATTTTGTTGGAGGGTGTAACATGAAGTTCCAGCTGTGGTTGTCTACAGGAATCCTTCTGGTTGCTCTCCTCCCCTGCCATGATTGTCGAGCTTTCAGCAAATCTCCAGCATCTTCTGTCGGTGAACCTGCTCCATCTGAATACCAGCCCTTTTTACTACGCATGGGAGAAGAGTATTTCCTGCGCCTGGGGAACCTTCACAAGTACCCCCCGAGCTCGCTTGGAGCCAGTCGACTTCCTGAGGCTTCTGCCGGTAACTTTCTGAGAGCTTTGCAGCAGCTGCAGCCGCAGCAGCAGTGGAACAGCCAGCAGGGACTGAGGGCTGGTGCCTTTGATGGAGCAGAGAGTCCTTACAGGGCTCAGGAAGAGCCCACGGAAAGAGGGAAACGCGCAGAGGAGCCTCCAATTTCCCTGGATCTGACTTTCCACCTTCTCCGGGAAGTCTTGGAAATGGCCAGAGCCGAGCAGATAGCCCAGCAAGCCCACAGCAACAGGAAACTGATGGACATCATTGGGAAATAATACATGCCCATCTGCCAAAGAGTTTTCTGCATTTAGCACAAACTATACAGTATGATGTAGCATAGTGCTGCCCTGGTATCATTTGTTTATTTTTTTATATAGCTTCAGACATAGGGGATGCACATTTTAAGAGCCTATATCCCTTTATCAGCATGCACAGGGTATATTTGAGTGCAGTAAAAAAAACAAAAAAAAAAAAACGCAACAGATGTAATTTGTAACTTATCCAACTTTTGTTTGACACTTTGAGGGTTATTCTTGTAACATGTTTCCGTAGAAATACACGTTTGGAAATGTGATTCAAAGTCTGAAGGAACTAGCTTAATCTATACAGTAGGACCGGATGGGTTTTCCTCTGGGAGGTGAAAAATCGCTGTAATTTATTTTGCATCAAAACTTTATTGTAAACATTTCCATAATAAAACATATTTTCAGCGCTCGCTCAACTTTGGTGTGTAACATAATGTTTAATATCTATATTTTTAATAAAATCTGCAAAGTTATAACTGTCCATTTTAATTACTTTCGTGAAAAAAGGTATTTTTATCACTGTGGTAGAAACGGAAATATAATCATGAGTTCTTGTGAAAGACGAAAAATATAGTAGTTTGGTTCAATTTTGCACCATATGCATTAAATAAAAAAAAAGGAATATGACACTGTAACAAACACATTTAACCTGGCAAAGATCAATATTACATATACAGTACAGGGTATACAGAACCCACCATATGAGTGGTTAACAGCAGTCAATGTTTCTAACAGTATATCAAATACAATGTTTCTCTGTTTAGAGAACTAATTACTATCTTGTGTATTAGAACATGAATGCTTTTATTATTTTGTTCCTCTTGCTTGCTAGATATGTTACAGTGACCATGAATAGAAATGCAAAAAGCAAACAAAGAAAGAGTTAAAATAATTGACAGAAACAAAAGTATCCAAGTGACTACACATTTTAAATACTTATAAACTGATTACAAAGTTCATTTCTGCTACTGTAGTTGACAATAGTCTTTGTTTTTATTCTAGGCAAAGTAATTTGCAATACGAGTGTCACATTTTTGCTAGAAGAGATATACTGACTATAAGCTCATAGTTTGAGGTATACTGATTTCTAGTTGTATTCATAGCTGGACGTCACACTACATGTTTCTTATGTCTGTTTTCTTCATTGTACTCGCCATGCACACATTAAATCTGACATGGGCCAATACTTTGCTACAAAGGCAGATCATTGAGAAGTAATTCATAAACATAATAAGTAATTTAAAGTAAAAAAACAAACAAACCAAAAAACAACAACAGTACATAGGAAGTACCAAAATAATGCTGACTTGTTCATTGAGGGAGTGTTCCATCTCACTCCCCAACTTCTTTAAGTTGCTTGCTGTGTTACAGTGTGTCCTGTAGGTGAGCCAACAAATGTCAGTCATGGGAAGACTGAGTTAATCGTTTAATGAATTCAACCAGGAGAAGGAGAAGACATGACCAGCAGCATCTGTGTTGCCTGTTTGATTAGTCCCTGTAGCATCTTGTACTGCTCCCTGGGTGGACGCCTCAATCTACAAAGAAAAGAGCTGTGTATGAGACTTACAAGGTGTGCTCTGTTCACCCCCGCTGGCATTCGAGGGGTACTCAAACGTAAATGTATGTGGGCTGAAAAGACACAGAACAAACATAATGTTCTTCTACGTACATGCTACAACTGTATTAAAAGAACTTTGCCAGTGCTCGCTAAGATCCAGTACTAAAACCCCAACACTTTTTGTTAGTGTCTGCTATTCTGGAAAAAGTCACCAGTGGTCTAGTAATAGTTCTAGTTCTAGTGATAGTAGTCCAGGTTAGTGCAAACCAGCTCCAGCACTGCTGAAAGGGTGTCTCTTCAAACCGCTTCGCCGCCACAGGGGTCAGCAAAGCATTGCACTAGAATAAGTCGCTGCCCCTCTAGCAGTGGAATTGCTGAGGTAGTCTGTGCATTATGTTTACTAAAGTGTAGCTTTGAATATCAGTCGTCTTCAGTTCACCCTCCTGCTGCCATACAGTACATTTTAATTCAGTATACCAATGGTAAACATAGACTTGTTAAAATACAAAGACAAAAATGATGAAAGGAGCATGCGATTAAAAGTTCTGCCTTTTGCAAACGCGTAGTGTTAATATCCAGTTATTAGAGCAGAAGTGCACCTTGTTTTTTTTTTTATGACAATAGAAACTCTGAGTGTGTTCATTTTGGACTGTACTTTGGATTGTTATGGTATGAGAACAATAAATGTTTCACACAAATGAAAGGACGTTTTCTGATCAGTTATCAGGGTAAAATAGAACCCAAAGGCTTCAGGTAAAAAATACTTTATAAGCACCAACATAAACACATTCCCTGTCTGCTCTGGAGGCTAACATTTGAAAATTGTTGTCATTCTCCTAATTCTGAACTATGGAGCATAGTATTCCCAGTTGTTGCAAAGCTGACCTACTTTCTATACCCTTTCTTTATTTTTTTCAGTAATCTCTTCTCTCCACTGTGTCAATAAGACACTTTTATGTACAATAAGTTCACGTTTTAAGTGGTTTCATCAAAGCTTTCTTCTTTCTGCCCTACCTGTCTCTACCAAACATATATCCTTCTTGAGTTACTGCTCCCTATATCTAGGGCTCACTTCGCGGTTCACCAAGCTCCCAACCTATGCATCTTTACAGTAATGCTCATTTAAAAACCCCACCTTTTCAAAACAGACTGGAAAACAGTAACCACATCATCCTGTCTTCAAACGCACACTGTCTTTCTTTCTTTGCGTTGCACATTTTATTGGACTTACAGTAAAATGATTAGCTGTGTCATAATGTGTCTCTGCCATACTGCTGAAGGTTTAAACTGTGTGAGGCAGTCACTGTAGTAATGTAGTGATGGAGTAATGCAGTGATGTAGTAACGCAGTCATGTAGTGATGTAGTAACGCAGTCAGGTAGTAATGTAGTGATTAGTAACTCAGTCATGTAGTAATGCAGTGATGTAGTAACGCAGTCATGTAGTAATGTAGTGATGTAGTAAGGCAGTGATGTAGAAACGCAGTCAGGTAGTAATGCAGTGATGTAGTAACGCAGTCATGTAGTCATGTAGTGATGTAGTAATGCAGTCAGGTAGTAATGTAGTGATGTAGTAACGCAGTCATGTAGTAATGCAGTGATGTAGTAATGCAGTCATGTAGTAATGCAGTCATGTAGTAATGCAGTGATGTAGTAACGCAGTCATGTAGTAATGCAGTGATGTAGTAACGCAGTCATGTAGTAATGCAGTGATGTAGTAACGCAGTCATGTAGTAACGCAGTGATGTAGTAACGCAGTCATGTAGTAACGCAGAGCTGTAGTAACGCAGTCATTTAGTAACGCAGTGATGTAGTAACGCAGTCATGTAGTAACGCAGTCATGTAGTAACGCAGTCATGTAGTAACGCAGTGATGTAGTAACGCAGTGATGTAGTAATGAGAGATGAAAAAGAGAAAAGCCCAGGGACACGCAATAGTAATGTAGTAATGCAGCAATGTACTAATGTAGCAATGTAGTAATCTAGTAATGTAGCAATATAGTAATGTGTAGTACAGAGCTTTTCAAAAGGGGTTTCAAGCTCTTCACATACCGCTATAAGAGATGTGCAAAACTTTCACCCAAGGTCCCAAACCAAACTAAATTTGGCCCACTAAAAAAAAAAATTGGCACCGTATCAGAGTTCGCAAACCGTTAGCCAAGTATTAAGTCAGTACGTATTTCATTTATTATATTAGTTTGTAAAAGTCTCCAAAGTCACTACAGTAGATTCACTTGCGGAATTACTTGAACGTCGTTAGGTTCTCTTAATGGTGCGACTACAAACAGGGCACACACCCTGTCTCGCTCATTGTCTAGTGATTTTTGCGGAAAGCTGATATATTTTGTGACATTGTCAGCCCTTTGGCGCTTGGCAAATTGTTTTGCAATGAATTTAATTTGTGGGAAATAAATGCTTAAAAAAAGTGTGACTGCCTTTGGAATAGTTTTGCACATGCCTTTTGGTTTCCATCTAAATATGACAATGCATTTACACTTGCATATCTTAGTCACAACATGTTCTTTGCAAATGGAAACAAAAGTAGGTGGATTGGTTCTTTCAGAAGGTATGGTCCTTTAACAATAATAACATTGTGGTCATTTACCTCACCTTCAGCTCTAGAAAGCATTCACTAGATTCTCATATCTTATTTTTATTTAGCAGCAAATAGATATGTATGTATGTTTTTATTTATAGGAACGTTAGAATGTCCTCCTGTGCATAGGCTCAACTGGATTATGTGGACATAAAGATATACAGAAGAAAACAATGCATTAATAGACAACCTGTTGCAATCAGTATATATAGAGAATAGATTCACAACAATGCAGAACCTTCTAATACAGTTAAATCTTATGGCTACAACTTCTTACCAAAATTGATTGGGGAATTAACCCACAACAACTTCTGTAATCACCAATTTAGATTTGTATTAAATTGCAAGTTGAAATCCAGGTGAATATGGTAAAAAGAAGAACAATCTGGATAGTTGTCACCTGATTTGTGACTTTGAATCCTTCAGATGCACTCAGAGGATAATTGGCTGATTAACACTTTGTGAGTTTATAGCCCAGATGGAACTCTAAGGCACTTTCTAAAGTGCCGTGCGCAGGCGTGGAATTTTAGTTGGCTGACGTGAGTCAGCCTTTCTATAGAAGGGCCACGCGCGCACGGCGGGGAGCCGGGCCGACAGACAGCGGCAAGGATGAAGAAAATCATCTTTTCGCGCCGCTACCGGCTCTGAAATGTATGTATATGTGTGTATGTGAGCATGTATGCGTGTATGTGTGTTTGTATGGATGTGTGTGTGTGTGTGTGTGTCAATGATGGAGGAACTAAAAAAAAAAATATTTATTAAACTTTTATTTTCTTTAAAAAAATCTTGCTTAGGTCTTCCTTTCACTCACACAACCCATGCATACACATGTACTCGCATATACACACATACACACACATACACAGCTCCCTGCTCTATAAACATGAAAAGCATGCGGCACGTGCACGCGCGTTCGCATTGGCACGCGCGGCCGCATGCTGTATATAACAGCCCTGAGGTGTAGTCAGTCAGATTTGTAAAGATAGAAGAAAGAATATCATCACCAGAGACCACGGAAAAGAGCTGGGAAGATATCCACAATGCAGGCATACAACTGCTTTTCTGTGAGTGCATTATTGTTTTCACCAAGTCCCTGTAATAAATGTATTGCACCATGATATTCTTTCTTCTATCTTTACAAGCCTGATTGACTACACCTCAGAGTTCCGTCTGTGCTATAAACTCACAAAGTGCTAATCTGCCAATTATCCTCTGTATTAGAAGGTTCTCCATTGTTGTGAATCTATCCTCTATATACTGTACTGATTGCAAGGGTTTGTCTATTAATGCATTGTTTTCTTCTGTATTTCTTTATATCCACATAATGCACTTGAGCCTATGCACAGGAGGACATTCTTCTTTTTCCTGCACATTAATCGAGGGACGTGGAAATCCCTCTTTGGCCTGTTGGCTTTAAGTATTCAATATTTGACATTATCCTATCATTTGTGTAATTGATATTATCACTTATAGTTTAAAACATTATTAACTGGTAGATTCAAATAGTTTAGTGGATAGCACTGCTTTTCTTTAATGTCTTTATTTATATAGCGCCATTAATGAACATAGCACTTCAAAGTAGTAATACACACAAGAACAAAAGAGGAGGGGTAGGGAGTGATCCACTAAACCATACTAATTGTA